>NW_027468859.1:12756712-12926712 GCF_046254945.1 Alosa pseudoharengus
AGTATGGTTGCATGGTATGTTGGGCTGTCTTTTTTGTAAGCACATCTGGATTTGTGAGTATGTGTGTGTGCGTGCATGTGTTTGTGCGTGTGTGTGTGTGTGTGTATGTGTTGCTATGGATGCCAGTTTAATCTGAATATGTAATACAGTGGTGCAATGAAATAATTACACATTATTTGTATGTGTGTTTAGCACATTTATTCAAATGCCAATGCATTTTTCAATTGCCAATTGTATGTGCGATTTAGTCATGCAATTTGAAAATATATTGTGCAGTGCATTCTGCAATTGGAAATTCATTGTGCAATTTGAACTGAAAAAGGCCCGCCTGTCTCTTCTGCAACTTCTACGACTGCACTGTTAAAAGTATCTTGACAAACACATCACTGGATTCCCACCACAGTTATTATAGTTAACAAAAAATAAAATTAAAACAAGCAGTAAAGAAATAATTAAGTCAACTGAAATACAATAGTTATACAGTTTTCCAAAAAACCTAAATGAAATAAAAAAATTTAAATGACAATGAACAAACTAGTTTTGAAAGTTTTGCATATGATATGTGTGAGCAAGTTATTTTTGAAAACTAACTTGCTCACACATATCATATGCACTACTCCACATATCAATTCCCATGTTTCCTCCTTCCCAATCATGTACTGTTTTCCCTCTTTCCATCAGGGAGATGCTACAGGAGCCTTAAAGCCCCCCTGCACATCAGTGCCGACATGAATGTGCCGACACTTTCCGCCATTGGCCCACGCACACCACTGACAAACATTTCATAAGCAAAGGGTTTTATTGAGCGCCGCCAACAATAATAGAACTAAATCGCGATCTATAGTAGTGCTGAAAGGCTTTGGCAGTGGTATGCAGTGTTGTACTGAAAAAACAATGGAATGAAAATGGGGAAAGCAGAGTGCTTTAGGTGTCGCACTAGGCTCAGAAACAGTTTTAAACAGTTTTTACCTGGGATGTGCCTGTGCCAAAAGACCAGTGCATCCAAAGGATATCAAATCCTTAGCCCTCCAATCCAAACCGAAGTGTGAAGCTTAAGGTAAAACAACCATTTAGCTCTTTCTTACAATGATACATTGTAGCCAGCTGGTTATTACATTGTAATTACATAGTAACAAGGAGGCCATGATATAACTTTAAAATTAAGAAACGTATTGATACGTAAGGGATAATGTATAGAACGCTGGTCATTATTGGATAATAAGTCCCGACAGGGCCCCAGCAGTGGCGCGACTGGCTGGGGCACCTGCACCGTACACTGGTGACCCGGGTTCGATTCCCGCCCCGTGGTCCTTTCCAGATCCCACCCCGACTCTCTCTCCCACTCACTTCCTGTCAATCTCCACTTTCCTATCTGATTAAAGGCATAAAAAGCCCAAAAAATATACAAAAAAAAAAAAGTCCCGACAGGGCGAACAGGACCCCAACGCGCCAGCAGAGGGGTCTTGCTTCGCCCTGAAGGGACTTATTTTCTGATAATGACTGGCATTCTATACATTATCCCGCTTATTATACGGCTACTTGCCAAAATGAAAAAATAAACTCCAGGATATGTCTTTACATTTATTTCTGAGAAACAAATAGTTCACAACACACGCTGATCTTGAATGAATCAAACATTCTTTAGAACACAGCTGATCAACCGTCTGCTTTCACTTTGGAATTAAGTTCCATTGCACGAAGTGACTGAAGTGCGAAGTGATATGAAAGACTTAAATCGGAAGCACAAAACCCGTTGCCATTGACAGCGGTTTGCAGTGGTAATTACATGAAAATACCGTAGAACGTTGGGAAGTCCCATTCAAGTCAATGGAGCGTTCTACTAGCATTGTGAAGAGCTGTATAATAAGACTCGTTCAAACTGTGGCTGTCATGTATTGAGTGGTCTTTGTCCTTTTGTGTAGGGTAATTGAGAGTGTAATGTTTGTGGCATTAACCTCAAAGCCATTCCCACACTACACCACACTCTCACACACGCATACCTTACATTTTCTTCTCTTGCCTAGATCTAGTTTGAGGTGCCTGGAAAATTGTGCTTTTCTGTTGGCGAACTCGGAACCATGTGTGAAGGAGCCTGTAACATAGCACAGTAAAGTCAGGTGCCTTCTACAAACCACATGGTGTTAACATAAAAAAAAAATGATTCCATGGGACAAGATGGCAAGACTGATGCGACAGCATAGCATGTCAAACACTGGCCGTGCAAATGGGTCACCTGCAACTGCTGGAGACACCTGCTAACCGCTGCTCCTCATCATTGCTATTTACGTCATCCTTACTTACTGTATGCAGTTAGGTGTAAATCATCATTGCTATTTACTTCATCCTTACTTACTGTATGCAGTTAGGTGTAAATCATCATTGCTATTTACTTCATCCTTACTTACTGTATGCAGTTAGGTGTAAATCATCATTGCACCTGTGCATGCGCACCCCGCATTGAACCCATGTCCTTGGAGTCGCTAGCATGTTGCTACAGCAGCTGAGGCACAGGAGTGCAAAAGGTACCGAGTCTATTTATTCCACCTACAGTACTAATCTCAGTTCAAATGACTGATTAGCTATATCAAGCTTATTTAAGCCTCTGGCCATAGGGGACCACGTGTGAATGAAAGTGCTTATCCTTCACTCCATTCAATTAACAAATCTCCTCATAACATTATCAGCTGAGGGGGTTTCTTACACACAACTGAGGGCCAGATGTATGTACATTTGCGAACGTAGCGTTATCAGCGTCATGGACAAACCGCAGATTGCGAACGCTGACAGACCCAAGTTTCCGTCGTATTTATCAAACTAGTGTAAACTGCGCTTTTCTCTGCCTTTCTCCGCCCATAAACGCAATTTACGAACGTCCACAACTGAATGGCAGAACCTACTGTATACAAGCGCAGTTGAATGAAGTTAACTGATGAGAACATTAAAAAGAATCAAACGTTCAGCTATCATGAAATTATACCATACATGATAAGATGTCAACAAGCAGGGAGATAATGAAGATCAGTAGTTTTACTCAAAGTACTTGTGCACGTAGGCTATGGAAAATTGGTCAAATCTAGCAAGTAGGAAAGTTTAAGTGAATGACGTGAAAGTGAAAGACATTCAAAAGGCCAACGAAAGTTAAGGTTGCTTTTGATAGTACAAATACTTACAAAACTGGTGCTCTAAATAGCGATTCTGTTGTCTTTGAAAGGTTCTCTTATTGACGCATTGAACTGCAATTTGGATTAACACCTGCCTTTACAAGGCGGAAGTATTTAGGCGCAGAATAGACATGCGCTTTCAGGAGCAGTCTTTGTAAATACCGCGGAATACATAATTAAGCACTCTTCCCCTCCCATCTTTTTACGCTAAACTCCCACTTTCCCCTGGATCCTCCCATGAATGCATATGCATGACACGAAAAACGCAATTAGCCATGTTCAGCTCCCGCGACAGGCAGTTTGCACTTTTACATCATTGCGGCCTGTTTGTACATACCTCGCAATGATTTTACACGCACGTTGCGAAACAAATACGCCTGAAGTGGGCGCAAACGCGTTAGTACATCTGGCCCTGAGAGAGATAAAATTATACTCTAATGTTAGATGTGCATGACTGCAGAGAGATCAGAAGCGACAGAGAAATACGAAAATAGAGATTTTTACAATAATTCACTCATTCATTTTGCAGACGCTTTTATCCAAAGCAACTTACAAAAGTAGTGGGATGAGGAGTGCAGAGGGGACCTTTGGTAGCAATTAATACACCATGAAACAATACTATTACCAGAGGATGAGAGTGCAGAAGTTTTAAGTACTCGCTAAGTTGAAGGAGAAAGTGGTAGAGGAAGGAGGTAAAGGAGGGAAGAAAGGGAAAAGCCTGTTAGGTACGTTGGGTTGATGGCAGTAAAAGTATGGAACACAACACGAGGCAGACCCATCAAATACACTATTCATCGTTTCATGCCAGAAACCTGGTGTGTTGTGTTGTTGCTTACCCCGGCAAGTGTTATGAGAGTTAACATTGCAGGCAGAGAAAGCATGTGCGAACTAGTGGCCTGTGAAAAGAGGCAAAGGTTACATCCGCCCACGTGCTCACACACACACACACACACACACACACACACACACACACACACACACACACATACACACTCACACATGCCACTCGCTCCAGATGAAGGCGGCAGATGAGATTGGAGGTGATGGGGCAGGGGTGTGTGAAAGGTGCTTCACACCAGCAGGCACTGACTGGTCTCACTGTCACGCGCGTCTCTTGCGACACACACCAACCCCCCATCTTTTGCCTCATATCTGATAGTGCATCTCCCTATAGACTCCCATGCACTATCTAGATGAGCACAGTCATATCTATCTTAAAGTAGACATAGAATGGAAAACCGTATATTTTAGTATATAAAGTATATCTTTTGGGCTGTTTATGCCTTTAATAAGCGAGGACAGCGGGGAATGACAGGAAGCGAGTGGGAGAGAGAGTCGGGGTGGGATCCAGGAAACTGGATACTGGCCACTGGCCGTAATCCAACCCGAGTCCCCGTATAGACCTGCATATGGTCTAGATAGCCATAGCAATACATTTCTATCAGTCTGCAGTCTGCTCAATGAATATCAAACCAATGAACTACATGCTGCCAACCCTTTTGCTCGACCAAACTGCGTGAAAGCTACGTGAAAGGTCTTGTGAAAAGAGCTGCCATGGTTTGGATATTGCAGTGCCACAGTAGCTCTAACAGCTCTGGGCTTCAGGGTCCTCGGCCACCTCCCATGTCTGGGTCTGAGTCTGGGTTTGACAGATAGGGTCTGTGGTGTCACAAAACTCAGGTCACACAACACAAGTAGCAGAGCACAGATTTGAAAACCCTTTTACGAAACAAATGGAAAACGAAACACTGCCACCACTGTGGCCTCTCAGTACCCCCCCCCCCCCCCCCCCCACCCCCCACACACACACACACACACACACTCCTGCACTAAAACTTAATGTTACTAATAACCAGGCTTTTAAAGCAGGGACACGGTGACATTTGCGGTTTCTAGCTCCCTGCCTGCAGCCTTTTCTTTAGCTTTCCTGCTCTCCTACAGGGGGACGACGGTAAGCTGGTTTGGGGCTGCTTGTTTGACTTTCTCTTATTAATGGACCTGGGGATAAAAAAACCTTTAATCCAGAGTGGGCTGTCTCGCCTCCAGCATACTTCAGATGTTCTTTTCTGTTTCACACACTTAAGACTTTCTTAAATTATATTCCAACTCACTTGACTTTTTTCTTGACTTACTGTTTTACTGTAATATGTTCTTTAATAAATATCACTTTTCCTAGAAAAAAGTCAACCACGTGTAGACTCCATCTGATCTTGCTTGGCCAAGACACACAAAAATGTACAATAAAAAAAGAATGAAAAGAAATCTATAAACAAATCATTAAGTGGCCACAATTGCTCTCTCTCTTTCTCTCTCTCTCTCTCTCTCTCTCTCTCACTGTACCTCTATCAAAGCTTGTTAGGCAAGGTGAGTCAGCAACCTGAGACATGAGTATGTAAGTCCCGAGCTCTTGTCTTTTTTTCCCGGTGACCTTCCACATCGATCTGCCTGCGGGTTGGCTCACCCCACGAGCGCATGTCTGAATGGGCAGTCAATGAGAACTCTCATGGGGGGGGTTAGGGTGTGAGGGCGTATTAGCCGACAATACCCCCAAGAGGAAAGCAGAGGGCCCTTTTAGTTTAGTCCACTGGAGAAGGGCCAGATGTGGGATGCAGTCAGTGAGTCAGTAGGGGTGAGGGTGGAGGCCGATGTCACTTAACCCAAATAGAGCTTTCAGGGTGAGATGGCTTTTGGTCTGGGGTTTGTTATGTTTATTGGGGGGGAGGGGGTTGCTCAGAGGAGTAGAAATACACACACACACACACACACACACACACACACACACACACACACACACACACACACACACACACACACACACACACAACAACAAACAAAGCAGGTGTCTGATACTTACACATTACTTGACTCTACCTTTGCACTGATTTCACAATTGCAATCCAACACATGACACTCCACCAGCTGCACCTAATGGAAGAAAAACAAAGGAGACAAAAGCAAATGGTTTGATCAAAATCACTGCAGCACACTGAGAAAAGCCGTGCTAAATGAAATGCGCATATTAAGAAGGAAACAACCACGATGGCTCCACTGAAACCTGGGTGCGAGTGTGTATGTGTGTGAGTGAGTGAGACACAGAGAGAGAGAGAGAGAGAGAGAGAGAGAGAGAGAGAGAGAGAGAAAGAGAGAGACAGAGAAAGGGAAATGAGGAATGAGAGTGGACACTGGCTGGCCTGTCCGTAATTGACAAGTTATTGTCTCCGACGGGAAGCTGGCCTCGTTTTACAGGGTGATTTCTCCTGTCTGTCCTTCTTTTTTGTCATTTTTTTAAATTATTTTTCTGCTGGTTCCCTCATTTGATTCCCACTGAATGCCAACAACTGTTGCCAGGCAACTAAATATGCTCACAAAGAAATTTTCTTACTCTGGCTTGCTTCCTTCCAAGAAAACAATTCTTTGATTTTGAAAAGATCTCAACATTCAAATACTGCATGAATTTGAAGCAAGTCCGGTATTCTATACGCTTTTAAGTAATTTTTTGGATGATAGCGAGTCTAATTTTCATTAAAGGGATACTTCACCCATTTACAAGCTTTGTATCATTAGAAACCCGGTAGTATTTCCAAATGATCGTGCTTTACTCCCTCATTTTCCCCTAAGACAAGAGATATCTAAAATCGTCATTTTGCTCCATCAGAGGATTTTTTGGCCAGAGGCTGGAGACTACATCACTAGTTCTGCATGTTTTCAACCTGCCCATAGGGGGGTGGGACCTCACTCCCAGAATGTACAAATAGTGTCTGCCATCGTCCTTTGAAACTATGCTGACAGGCCCTTGCTCTGCGGAGAAAGCAGAGAAGTAACAACAATGGCAGAAGGTAGTTTTGAAACTGGTATGGTAGAAGGGGATTTTGAAGATCTGGTGTGATGCTCCGATGCTCATGGCAACCTGTACGAGGCGCAATACAGCGAGGAACAGTTGAGGGTGATGGAGGAACAGGAGGCGGCCGCAGCAGCTGGTGCAGCAGAGGAGCAAGACCTGGTTGTGGGTGAGGAGGAAGAGCCTGGGCCGACTCAAGCTGGGCACTTATGGACACACACAGAGAGTCCTTTTGCTGCCTGCTGTGAATTTCAGCCAGTTTCTTCTTGAAGAAATGCTGTATGTGTAACAGAGCACCATACCTTTGCGCTACACATGGACAGGGGGTTTCAGGATCCCGAAGGCGAGAGACTGGAGAAAGGCCTGCCTGTGCTGTTCGGAATATCAGACACCGATACCCGGCTTCCAACAGACAGTAGCCTATACTGCAGCTATCAAGAATTGTTGATGCTCAGAATGAGCTAATAAGTTTGACATTGTTCATATATTTCTTTTTAATTAAAAGTTCAAATTCATGTTGAGTGTGTTTTTTTTTCTCGTCCTTAATGTTGCTCCATTAGAGTATGTAGCCTATTAGAGAAATAGTAATTTCAATTGGGGAAAAGGTTGACGATATAGGCTAATGTTTAAATCCTTCCTCCTGGTCTGGATAAAACATCCTACAACTTCAATATTTTACAGCATATTCTAAATTGTTGTTACTTGATATCTTGTCATCGCTACCTGTAGTAGATGCGAGTGTTTATCACAACAAATACAGTCATGTTTTGCAGATGCAGTGGTAAAAAAGTTCAGCAAATTTCGCTACTTATCATTAGTTAAATGACATGGCATGGTATGCTGTCAATTCACGGGGCATCTGACATGGAAATATGTCAAATGCGTGACTTTTGTGCAAATAGGCAATAATGATGTGCTGCTAACGTTCACAAAATAGTAATTTTTGAAAACTTCTATATGAAAAACAGGACCTTAAAGGATGAAAAACAAAACCTTAACATAAAACAATGTTCGTTTTCATTTTAGAATCCTTATTAATGCCAAAATGTTACATTAATGAGTCTCTCGGCATGCTTGTACAGACATGTTTTTCCCGGTGTGAGCGGTGTACAGTATGTAGTCTTGGGGAGTGGCCTTGCAGGGCAGCGAAGGGCAGTGAATTCTAGGAGTTGTTGGCTTTCATTCAGATGAGCCAAAAATAAATGTTCTGCCTTTTCGTCAAGAAGGCACCGACTTAAAATAATTTCACATTTACAGTATACTACATAAATGACCCAATTTCACATCTTTTCAGTGGCAAAATACTCCTTTAAGGACTAAAATGATGTTAATTGGAGCCGTTTTGAGTAAGACTAATACACATTTAAATTAAACATATCAAATAAATAAAACAAATAGACAAATAAAATGGCATTGCCTTTAAGTCACAGTAAAACGCTCATTTAAGTCACTGACAAGGCTCAAAATATCATTACACGTCTATGCTGCAATGGAGAAGGTATAAACCAAAGTATTTTTGTTAGTCTAAAGAAACAGTACCAAAAAGTAGTGTCAGTGCATTAGCTCATTCATCATATTTCTCAATATTGTCAGCAACAAGCTTTGACTTCATATTCCCAACCAGCATGTAAAGTGGAATGTGCAGTGTAGCAGCAGTAGGGAACAGATCACTCACTTTGATCGCAACAGGATTGTAGGCCTATATGTTCTGTGTCCCTATAATAGAACTGGTATTGATGGCCTACTGTATGTCATTCTCTATTCCTATGTTGACTATAAAGAGAAGGAATGATGTGCATCTAGCTTACAGGGCAAACCAGTCAAATCTTGTAGTCTGTGCATGACAACTTCAGAATTTCTCAGCGAATCATATTATTTCTACATTTACAGTAAAACTGGCTCCAATGTTCCAACTCTAGCCATTTTCAAATCTAAACTTAACACCAAACTGTTATCAAAATACTCTTTGCTAACTGATCAAGAGTACTTTCGGTTCATCAGATACAGCTATTCCCCAATAATGGTTTTATTTAATATTCTTTGCTTTTGTTTATGTAAAGCATATTTAATTGCCCCTATGTTTGAAATGTGCTATATGTAAGGGATAATGTATAGAACGCCGGTCATTATGGGGAAAATAAGTCCCGACAGGGCGAACCGGACCCCGACGCGCAAGCGGAGGGGTCTTGTTTCGGCCTGAAGGGGCTTATTTTCCCATAATGACCGGCGTTCTATACATTATCCCGCTTATTATACGGCTACTTGCCAAAACGAAAAAATAAACTCCATGATATGTCTCTTTACACTTATTTGTTACCGTTTCGTCGTGGCTTTTGCTGAGAAACAAATAGTTCGCAACACACGCTGAACTTGAATCAAACATTCTTTAGAACACAGCTGATCAACCGTCTGCGTTCACTTTTGAATGAAGTTCCAAGCGCAAACTCCGTTGCCATTGACAGCGGTCATTCTTGTTTTCAGAGGTCCTTTCCCAAGAAATAATGACCGCTAGAACTTTCGGAAATCCCATTCAAGTCAATGGAGCATTCTACTTGCATTGTGAAGAGCCGTATAATAAATATATTTATCACACTCTTTTCTGATTGGCTGGCGGGTGGCCTTTAATTCTGAATAACAGGACACCGTTCCATATCAATGCTTATGAAAGGTAACTATAACAACCATAGTAGGACGACGGTTGCAGTGCTCTAGAATCTTTTGGTTGCAGGCTTCCCAAAAATGGAATCAACTGTAAACAAGCTAACTGTCCATGCTAAAGTTGTACAACAAGCTGAACTAGTGAGCTGCTTTTTAAACAGAACCGCGTGTTTCCAGTGTTTACAGTGGCAACCGGGTGATAAGCGGGATAACGGCCTTCGAGGTGTGTCCAGTTATACGGAATTAATGGACTTGGGCGGAGGCAACTCCCCTCCGCTGCGCGTCGGGGAGTTTTTGCCCCTCGCCCTCGTCCATTAATTCCGTATAACAGGACACCTGGGCAGCCTTTATCCCTTACATATGCTATTGTACTTGTACTCTGCACAATGACAATAAAGTTGAATCTAATCTAATCTAATATAAATAAGCTCGCCTTGCCTTACCATATGGTCGCCACATTTTCAAATTACAGCTATTAATGTCCAATGGCTTTCCAGGGAATCAGGTAAAGATTAATGTACTGTAGTCTGGCTAAACAGTCTATTAAACTGGGTTACATTCGTTATAATAAGACCGTTCTAACGGCATTGCTTACAATGGAATGGAATGTTGTTTTAAAGTCCATGGTGCACAGTTGAGTTAAATCATTTTAGACTGGATCTTAGTCTGGTTTGAGGTTTTTATCAGTTGTGGTCATGTGATGGATGTTTGATTTGCTATGTGAGACTGGTACTGGTTCCACTTGACATGAACATTTGACAGGCTAAAGTGCCTTCTTGGACTTTTCAAATTCAAACATCTCTAGCTAATTGGATTAAACAATTTCTTTCCACAGCAGGAAAATGATAATAAAACCACAAATCTGTATTCTCAACCACGCTTAACTGATCCTCCTCCTTCTTTTGAGGAAGGAAAAAAAAAAACCTTTGGTTGCCAGTCCTCACCAAGGTAACGGCGCAAGCCAATGCACGCATTCTGATTTCTCCGGCTGTCAGCTGAACTGGCGCAAAGCGAAGCTCTCTTGCGCTTATGCAAATATTTATCAGGATTGACGTCCGGCTTAATTTGACAAGAGCGCAGTGGTGCTGAATGGCTTGAGATGCCGAATGGTAATTACTCCTCGGCAAGACAGGGGAATTATGAACTCGTTAGCATGCTCAACCTCCTGGAATTCATTATTCCACCTGTCATGCTCCCCTGGTCACCGCTTAAACACACACATACACACACACACACACAGATACACACACACACACACACACACACACACGCATACGCACACACAAACACACACACGCATACGCACACACAAACACAAATACACACATACACACACATTTTCAAAGGTATATATATATATGCAGGCTTTCACATTCAAAGATGAACACTTGCATACAAATATAGAGAAGTGCATAAACTATCAAATAGACACATGGTTGTACATGCGCACATAAACACTCACACACATAAACACTCACACACACACACATTTTTGCCAGTGATGCATACAAAACCATTAGCAGGAAAACACGTCTGAAAGCTCCCAGAGCTTTGAGTGAAATTCTCTGTGACGGCCATTTACTTCAGCAGTCATTTAAAGATCTTTCCCCCACCCTCTCTCTCCCTCCCTCTCTCAATCAAGTATGTTACAGTAAGCATCCAAAGAAGCACTGTGCATCTTTAGTAGTCATTTAAAGACCCCCCCCACCCTCTCTCTCCCTCCCTCCCTCTCTCTCCCTCCCTCTCTCAATCCAGTATGTTACAGCAAGCATCCAAAGAAGCACTGTGCATCTTCCATATGAACATGCTTACAGCAACAGCATGAGACTACAAAACATTAATGCAGCAATGGCTATTTGCAGATATACATAGAACATCAGATACACTCACATACAGACACACACTCACATACACACACACACACACACACACACACACACACAGACAGGCTTGCGCTTACAGTAATTCATAGAGGTTTCTGCTGAGTAAGTCTGTCTCATCTGATGGCCTCCAGTGTCTTTACAGAGACAGACAAGCAAGAGACCACGCGGGGGGGTAGAGAGGGGGAGTGAGAGAAGCAAGCAAGAGAGAAGGAAGCAAGAAACCAAAAAGGGAGTGAAGGAAAGATGGAAGAGATGCTGATTACTGGGAGGAAGAGACAAAGGGAAGGGTATGTGAAGGAACGAGGGAAGAAAGGCGAAGGAACGAGGGAAGAAAGGCGAAGGAACGAGGGAAGAAAGGTGCAGAGGCAGAGAAGGGAAAGCGTGAGAAGGAGATTGAGAGCCGTGGCACAACTGGAGAGAGACACAGAGAGAGAGAGAGAAATAAGAGAGCAAGAGAGGGAGAGAGAGAGAGAGAGAGAGGGAGCAGGGCGCACTGTGCTGCTGGTGATGCATGCTCCAGTTGGCCCTCTGAAAGGCATGTGGGCGAGAGCCTGGAGGAGCCCAACAAACAAGACCGCCGCCCGCTCGCCAACGCAGGAGGTGACTCGGCACAAATCAAACCCCAACGCCGCCCCCCCCCCCCCCCACCACACACATACACACAAACACACACCTTCCACTCTCTATCCAAGTCTCTCTCTATCTCTGCCTCTTTCAGCTCTCCGCCTTCCCTCCAACTTTCCCCACCATGTGCTATCTGACTGCAATGAAGGCCCACACTGACACACATCCCTTTTCAGACATTTGACTTTTTATTGAGAAACTTGTGTATTTCACCCTTCGATATTTCAGACCCCTCCTAGCACATGAAGATGAGTTCATTTCCACTCATTTCCTGTTGTCACTTTAGCCTAGCTATCATGATGCCCTTTAAGCACTTACTGATACCCCCCGCCCCCTAAACACACTCCATATCCCAGCCCAAGTGTCAGCTCTAAGGGGTAACACTGTCGGATTTTCACCTTGTGCTCCAGACCCTGTTTACTTTTAGAGCGGACAGGATATCAGACCTTTTCTATGCAGAGAGTTTTTTTTTCATAGAAGGGATGGACCTGTCAATCACACTGAATTGTGAGAGCCACCACATTATCCAGTATGACTCCTGCCATGTTAAAAGAGGATTTTTTTCCCATGAGTGTGTGGCTGGTGCTCTGAGGTGAAATAGGCCTTTATCTCTATCTAAACCCTCCCAGCTAAAAAAAGAAGCTTTGGATGTTTACTTTTGTTTTATTCCCAAGAGATAGGCACTGGGAAAATGTTGACATTTTTAAGCATCCTCTTAAAATCTTCTTTCCATCCTTCGGTTTTGATCTAAATATGAATTTTAGTTACAGTAATTGTTCATTTTGTATATTTCATGACTCAGCCTAGCCTATTCTATTTTTTCTTTCCCTTGATTTAATTCACCCTTGTCCATTTCATTCATTTGAGTCTATGTCTAAACTGTTTGTCACTGAAAAAGAACGTTGACTTGTAGTTTCTATGCCAACTTTGCTATACAGTTAAAATTGGAATGATTTGATTAATTCCTCAAATTTGATCCATGAATCCTTCACGGTTTGTCAAGGCAAGCTTGGCTGGCCTGCGGTGTTCCAAGCGTCACTCTCCCCTATATCTGGAGGTACAGTCTCGCCTGGAAACACCGCAGAGCGATTTCCATACCTCATTTAAAGGCAAAATGGTTTTCGACTGTGTTGTTGGTTCGGTTGAAGTAATCGCAAAAGGAAATGAGGCTTTGAAATTATATGTAGGCCATGAATTATAAAGTCATTATTTCACTAACAGTTATTTGTAATATTTTATTTTATTCATTTATTTATTTTATTCATTATTCAGGCACTGCCTTGGAAAAAAAAAGGAAAAAAAAATACTCCTAAAATTGTGCTTGATTCATTGTGCTTGATTCTGTAGCCCTGAAAGGCGGTGTTTATGAAAGAGCGAGGAGGCAGTGGCACACTCCACACTCTCCAGTCTAGTCAGTGAATGAGAGCAATGCGTTGGCAGCACAAGCGCGTTGGCAGGGCGCGCAAACGGCATGAGCCAAAACATCATGTCGAGACTCACGCTCGGAGCAAAGCAGAAACGAGAAGAGAAAGAGCAGGGGGGGGGAATGAAAACGACAAACGTCTGTGGGTGCTGTCGTGTTCTTCCTTCAGACCTTCCATTTCCAAATGCCCTTCACCAGCTCATTTTGTGTGGGACAGATGTGACGTCATCTGGCTGCAAGTGTGTCACGGACTTGCCTGGTCTTTTCTCAACGTCCTATTCACGCACATGGAATTTTGTTCTGTCTCACAGACATAAACATGTCCTACTCATAATGCACCACAGGGAAAAAAAGCGACTCCCTGATGTGTCTGAATCATTCAGTCATCTGGCTGCTCCCCTTAATTTTCCTTCAGTTCCTCACCAACAGCCACCCTGCACCAACAGCCACCCTGCAATGTTAGTTCACACACACACACACACACACACACACACACACACACCAAGACCTGATATGACTGTCTGTGTGTCACCCACATCCCATCATCTCCAATAACTAAGGACTTTCGCTGTGACACACAGCACACACTCAGGGACACACACTCCAGTCTGTGTTTGTCCATCACCTCCACAAGGACTCGCTGCCTTACAAGACTGTTTGTTCCCTGGCTACTCCACAGGGTAAGGCACTCAACCTAAGCAAACACACATGACTGATTGCATTCCGGCCAGGCAATTAAGGAAGGGGGACGCCGGGAATGACAGGGCAGCGGAAGTGGGGTGGGCTAGTGTGCTGGGGGTTGGTGTGTGTGTGTGTGTGTGTGTGTATGAAATGCTAAGTGGCAGGCAAGTATAAGAAATGGCAAAATACCCACCAGCGATATCATGTCTCAAACAAGAAAAAAACAAAAGGACAACAAAAAAGCTAAATGTTTACAGCATGGAGTGCATGTGTGTGTGAGAGAGAGAGAAATAAGGAGGAGAAAGAAAGGGATGAGGAAGAGAGGGGGGACTGAGAGCGATAGCTAGCTGACCTGAGCGACTGCACTGTTAAAGCTCCAGTCTCTTCAGACTATGGGGGCAGGCTAACAGCTTCAGGGACCTGGTCTATTCCCAAGCATACCTAATGTCACGCCCGCACACCTCAAGTCCTGCACACTATCTCTCTCTTTCCCGCTCTTTCTATCTCTCTCTCTCTTCTCTTTCTCTTATCCACTCTCTCTATTTCTCTCTCTCATTCTCTCGTCTCCCCCTTAGACAGACTGACAGGCAGGTCCCTCATTGCCCACGCCTCATTCACTTAGCCCAGCCACCGACTGAGGATGTGTGTGTGTGTGTGTGTGTGTGTGAGAGATAGCGACTGAGCGAGTGTGAGTGTTGTGGGTGTGATTGAGTGTGTCGGCCAGTAATTGGAGCCCATTTAGTGCGCGCTTGTGCCTTGGACTCCATCACGCTTGATCCTGAGTGGGTCTTCTGCCTCTCTACTCCTCCGTCTCTCTCTTTCTCACACTCTCTCTCTCTCTTCCAGGCAGAGAGGGATCGCTCTCCATTTTCAAACGCCAGATGTGCTGCTGTGGCCTTGCGATGTTGGTGCCGCGATGGTGCACAATACTGCACTGCATCGTTGCAGTGCAGCATCGAGATCGTGCACCTCCATAGCAACGTGCAATCTGGAGGTCAGCCTTCCACCCTCTGCGTCCACACGGTGTCCTTGGACTATTCTTAGGCAGTGAATGTGCACGTTACCTAATACTCTTAGCTTCTCTCTTTTGCTAGGAAATATATAGAAAAGCAGCACTCTCCATTGAAAATCAATGACAGAGCCCTGGGAGTGCTGGGACAATATACACTTCAGTCACACATATTTGTGTATAAGTGGGAATATGTCTATGTGCTTCTGCCTCGTCGATATAAAGAGAACTAAAAGCAAGTGTGGATGCAGAACGTTCGAATAGAGTATCGAGCTTGGGCCAACAAATAAATTTATCTGCCAATGGATTAAGAAAATGTATTTTAACATTTAAGACAATTTGTCTTAAATCTTAAATTAAGGTTAGCTTTCTTAATCCATTGGCAGATAAATTTACTTGTTTTTTATGTCTTCATTTAAGACATTTTTGACTTATTTCAAGTCAAATAATCTTACAAGAAAGCTCAAAGTAAGTATCTTTATACTTAAAACAATACTAACTAGATTTGTTTTATCTTAATAGAAGATTATAACACTTGGTAAGATATCACTTTTTAATGACATGACTTCGCACCTGCCTGCTGCTTTCAGGTGCCGATTTTCGATGTTCCCACCCTCCCTCCCTAACCACCACCAGTTTGGCCTCGTCCAGCCCAGAGGGTAGGCACCACCGCTGCCATCTCGTTCCGGCAGGTTCTGTAAGCGTCTGCACACTCAACCTGGACTGAGGACAGGGCCTATATGCCAAAGACTATCTCATTGTTGCTTATGTCTTTTGTAAATCCTTTTATGGATTAAAACATTTGTTAACTTTCATTGTACCTCCCTGAGTTTTTCTGGTAGAACTACTATTCACTTGAGTTGGGCATATCGTCTCTGTATTTATGGAACTTTTATTTTGCTGCCAGTCTTTGCCAGGACTCCCTGGCAGAAGAGATATTGTATCTCATTGGGACCTTCCTGGATAAATAAAATAAATAGATAAAATAAATGATATGTGTCAAAGTGCTCCTCTACCACGTCTCTCAACCACACGACAGAAGCAGCCTGTCCATGAACCACTTTTACATCAGCTAAGTACACACTAGTTCTCATACTGGGACACTGGGACAAAAGGCTGACAGAAATCAATGGATAACAACCTTACAGCAGGCCGCAAAGTGCAATGCTGCACGAGAACAACTAATTGGTTCAGCCATAATGATTTATGTCTAGTGTTTACTCTCTCTCTCTCTCTTAGATGTCCTTCATCCCCCAAGATGCATGTCTGACATCAAAGGTCTTTCGATTCAATCCATCAACTTCAGTATGGACTTAGTGCCGGCCTTTGTTTTCATGTGTGCGTGTACTTACATGCGGTGTAAGGCTGGGAGGGAGAGTGAAACTCTAAACGGAGAGGCTGGAGGGAGAGAGAGAGAGAGAAAGCGAGAGAGAGAGAGATAGAGCTTAAGGCTCGTCTGATAACGCTCTTCGTCCCTTTCACACCACGTCTGGGTAAGATGCAATAACAGCACGGCTGAAAAAGAAGTTTTGTATTGTATTTATCTTCAAGCACACTGAGGGCCTCTGTGCAGCAATGCGTTTGTGATGGGAATGTTGGTGTCGAAGTCCGTCTCTTTTACAGCCTATTTTCTACTGGGAGTGTGCAATACTCATATCATGACATAACTGGGACATATACTGTATGTTTACTGGTCAAAGTGTCTTATGTGCCAAGCCAACAATGACCTGGCCTGTTTCCCTATGGAGAGAATAAAGTACCTATATCTTTTCCCCTCCCTTTCTCTCTTTGTCCACACCCCAAAGGGCAAATAGGTGACTAATGGGGGGGGCAAAGGACTGGTCTTGAGTGACTATGTAGAAAGGAAAAAAGAGATAGAGAAAGAAAGTGAAAGACATAGACAATGAGAGAGACAATGAGCCACTGAGCGTGAGAGGTGGAGAGAGAGTTGTCATATTTTTTGACAATGTGCAAGGTGACTGCAGAGTGTGTGGGTTGGCCGATGGTATTCTCATCATACTGGCATCCCTGCAGGGAGTGTGTGTCTGTGTGTGTGTGTGTGTTTGTGAGCCTCCAGACTCTACCTACCGCTGCTGCTGCTGCTGCCACTGCTGTTGGACATTGGAGTGTGCAAGTCTGAGAGTTGGTGGATGACTCACCACTGCAGAAGCACCGATACTCAACCACTACAAACACGTGTGCATACACAGTCAGACACACACTCTCTCTCTCTCTCAGACACACACACACACACACACACACACACACACACACACACACACAGAGTCAGATACACACACATAGAAATAATCATGCAGTCTTTCACACACTCTCAAACACACGTGCACCCACCACACACACACACACACACACAAGGTAAAGTATAAAAAAACAGTGGAATGTGTTTTATTGTTCCATTGTGATGTGTACTGGGATATATGCAAATTTTAAGTCTACACACAGACACTTGGATGTCTTATTCTCTATGTCCCCCATACTTTGTGTGACTGCTTTGGCAATATGAATGCCTTATTTGTCATGCCAATAAAGGATTTTGAAATTGAATTGAATTGAAATGAATGAGAGAGGGAGGGAGGGGGAGAGAGAGAGAGAATGAAATGAGGGAAAGGGAGCATGAGAAAGGCTGGTAAGTATGATAGCAGAGCCCAGTGACTAATGATGGTTGTGGTAACCTGCTAGGTTGTCTGGATGGGTAAAGTCCTGCACCTTCAAACTCGCAAAATTAGACATGGAGGCAAAGAGGCTATGATCTATATGAGATAGTGTCTGTGGCTAGCACACGTCTCTTAAAGGGATCCAATGCAGTTTCGGGTTTTTTTGCTACTGCGCTCCGAGTATTTGTATTTTTCAGAACTGTTGTAAATACCACTCACTGGGAGACAAGCTCTTGCAGATGGGTGTGGACGCTCACCTAGTATCCTGGATTACAGATTACCTGACCGAGCCGCCACAGTTTGTCAGATTGAAGGACGGTCTCTCAGACACTGTGATCAGCAGCACCGGAGCTCCACAGGGAACTGTGCTCTCTCCAGTCCTGTTCACCCTGTACACATCTGACTTCTGCTACAATACTGAGTCATGCCACATGCAGAAGTTTTCGGATGATACTGCAATTGTGGGATGTGTCAGGGATGGGCAGGAGGATGAATACAGAAGCCTGGTGGAGAACTTTGTGCAGTGGTGCAAACTCAACCACCTCCAACTCAACACTTCGAAGACCAAAGAGATGGTGGTGGATTTCCGCAGGTCTAAGCCCGCTCTGCTACCAGTCTTCATTGATGGGGTCAATGTGGAGGTGGTAAATACCTACAATTATCTGGGTTTACAACTGGACAATAAACTGGACTGGTCAGCAAATACTTAAGCACTCTATAAGAAAGGGCAGAGCAGGCGATCCTTCAATGTCTGCAGTAAGCTCCTCAGGATGTTTTACCAGTCTGTTGTTGCCAGCGTCCTCTTCTATGCTGTGGTATGCTGGGGAGGAAGCACAAAGAAGAAGGATGCTGGGCGACTAGATAGGCTAGTAAGAAAGCTGGCTCTGTCGTGGGAGCCGAACTGGAGTGCATCACTTCAATATCAGATAAAAGGACCCTGAGCAAACTGATCAACATCTTGGACAATGAATGTCATCCACTCTACAGCACTATTATAAAGCAAAAGAGTTTGATCAGCTGGAGACTTCGCTCACTGCCATGCACAACTGACAGGCTGAGGAAGTCATTTTGTCCCCAGGGCCATTGATCTGTTCAATGCTTCACTAAAGGGAAGAGAAGAGATAGACTTCTCTGCATAGTCTGTCTGCCTCTCCACGTTTGAGTACTGACTGTCCACTACTGTTTTACTACTGTCCACAGCCTAATGTTTTACTGCTACACTGTTTCTCATGCTATATTAGCACACATGACCAATGGCTTCTGCTACAATACTGAATAGCTGTAACCCTATTACCTCAACCTATTCTTGCACTGATATAGTTTTTATATTACCTTGTCTACATTATACATTACTCTCTTATTTGTCCATATTTATTTATGCTGGTCTCTAGACCATATTCTTGCACTGTTGCACTGTTGGACTACTTTTTGCACCTTCACCATGACGCTCACTTTCTTACAGCACCTTACCATGCACACAGAATTACAGGCCCAGTCCCGGCCCTATCACTGCAAGCGCCTCATGCTTGATCATCCTTAAGCACACTGTGGATTTATTAAATTTAATTTATATAGTATAATTAGTATTTCATTTTTTAGTTTTCTTATCTTCTACTGTCTCAATTGTACGGTGGAGTTTTGTCATATATACTTATATTTACTCTTTCTGCTGTAAGTGCATGTTGTGTGTGATGTCTGTATGCTACTGAGACCTTGAATTTCCCCTTGGGGATGAATAAAGTATCTATCTATCTATCTATCTATCTATCTATCAATGCTCACACCATTTAATGTAACAGTAAATGTGGATGTGTTTACAAACAAATCTCTGAAGAACTGTGTCAACTGAGAAGGTAATGGTACATTATTTCATACAAATAGTAGGGTACTGCACAATTGCCATAAAGCAGTTTGTGTTCCTCCAGGTCATGAGAGAAAAAATTGTAAGGCTGGTTCTCAGTAGATGGCTAGGCAACGGATGCGGAAGTCATGCGATGCTCCCCTATGGGGGTCATCCCTATGTTCCCCGGGTCCTCTGTTCCCCGGTCCCAGGGTTAGGGTTTTACAAAAGGGTCCTACAGTATGTTCCCCGGTCCCATACAAAACGGGGCACATAGGACCCGGGGAACATCGGTAGGCTCCTCTCCCTTATGTTAGTAAACATAGTTTACCATCAAAATGACTTTTGAGCTGTTATATTAAGGTAAAAAACACAGGCACTGTCAGGATGGCTGAGTGAGTGAATGAATGCTATCCATGACTGGCACTTAGGGAAGAGTATTTGTGGTAAACAAAGCCATGAGAACGTCACATACTGTAGCTGAAATGCAAGACAGAGAGAGAGAGAGAGAGAGAGAGAGGGAGGGAGGTAGAGAGATTGATGAGAGATTAAGAGGGGAGATTAACAAGTCTTAAACAGACGGAAGCAAACAAATGAGGGAGGGATGGGACCCAAGGAGACGGATGAAAGGAGAGGTGGATGGGAAAGAAGGAGAGTGTATGGGAACATCATACATGTAAGTAAAGGCATGGATGAAAGAATGAATGAATTAATCTATCAGTGAATGAAGGGACCACGCTTGAGATGAGGAGGGAAGGATGACGTGTGTGTGAATGAAGCAGACAGAACAGCGAGAGATGGACTGAGAGAGAGAGAGAGAGAGGGAGGGGAGAGCAAGAAAGTGTGTTTGTGTGCGGGGCGCCATCTGTGTAGCTATTCAGACAGACTGATACCCATGGTGAGTACAGGCTGTCATTGTCACTCTTACCAGACACACACACACACACACGTACACACACACACACACAAACATGCACACACACACACACACCGGCTAACAAATGAGCCAAATCAATAGTCCTGCCACCTGCTCTGAATGTGCATGCGTGGGCCAAGCACTTCAACCAAAGCGACAGTTAAATATAAAGTGTGTTAAAATCAGCTGAGATGAGCCTGGACACTGCCAATGGAAAAGTGGAAAAAAACTCCATTCGAGCATAGAGAAGAGAGAGAAAGAGAAAAAAAGGTGTGACAGAATGTGTGAAGAAGAAGAAGAGAAAAATAGTGACACGACACAAATGACAATCTGGCAGAGTGAGAGATAAACACTGTTATCTCTCCATCTCCGTCTCTCTCTATCTGTCTATCCATCTCAGCAGCCTTCCATCCATCCATCTCCACGTTCCATCGCTTTCTTTCCTGGACCACCATCAGGAATCCTCAGCCCATTTTGTGTGTGTGTTTGATTGTGTGTGTGTGTGTGTGTGTGTGTGTGTTGTGTCCCGAACCAGGGGCGCCAGAGAGCTGTGATTACAGAATTCAATGGCCATTAAGTAGAGGTGGCTGAGATGGCCAAGTCTATTCACAGCGCCAATGTCGCGCCACACGCTTGCCACTTAGCGCTACGTGCGAGGAAATCAAGACTTTTTATGCTCCATTTGATGAAAGAAGGGGAAAAAAAAGAACTTATTAGGACACTCTAAAAATAGCCGAGGGAAAGTAGCGTATAGCAGCACTTTACGGTCGCAACAATAAAACCCCTCATTAGAACAAACAGGATTCATTGACTGGATGGTGGTGATTTATGTATAGGCTCGGTATGGCGGAGTAAGGTAGGGCAGGCCCAGGCTCAGAACATCAGAACCTCGGTCCTCAAGGCTAATTTACACCACAACCATTTTTGAATGCAGTAAATTGATTAATTTATGTGTCACTCACGCCTACGTCTTGCTTGCTGTGAAAGTTCCTAGTACATTGGTGTGTGTGTGTGTGTGTGTGTGTGTGTGTGTGTGTGTGAAAAAAATGAGGAGATGGTAATACTCATAATAGATCCACATGATAATTTGACCTAAACATAATTAAGTGGGCATACCATTTCACAAAAATAGTATGATAATCAGACAGACCAGTCAACAAAGAAAGCTTTTGAAAACCGAAGTCCCGGCTGAACTGTCTGCAATAGCCAGCATTGTCTTTCGTGTCTGGCACCAACTCAACGGACCCTGCTACAGTCTGCCATGTCTGGAATCTGCAATGTAAATTCCACTGGGCTTAGTCTCAGCACAAAGATCAGTAAATCCAGTATATGATTACTGAACAAAAATCATTCAGAGCAAGACTACCACAAATGTGCATTTTCTGAATAGATGCCTTCCATAAATTAACTTTATCCCATGATTTATTTTCTCTATAATAATTGTGGCATGTGTGGGTGCAACCAGTCATGCATAAATGGCTATCAATAAAGGCCATGTTTTATTTATGTTGTGTCTGTACCTCAGGCTATTTCATAGCTCTATAGATATGTCATGTAAAGAGCCATACAGTAAATATGCTGAAACAGAATACAGTACAATCTACTGTAATGAAAAGACTCTGGTCGGATGGGTATGTATAAGCCCACTGTCATTGACACATTTCTTTTAAAACAACCTGAAAGGTGGGAATAGAGAAAAAATCCATTCCACAATAAATGGGCCACAGCGAGAATACCAGAGAATACCAAGGACAACACACACAAATTGAATCAACAAAATAAATAATACATAAAACATAATACATCATGCATACAAACATACAGTGGGCATTACTTCAAATTGGCCAGCTTCCCTCACGGTCCGCATGTAACATCACACGGGATCACGCGACTTTAATTTGTATTTTTCCAGTGACGCTGCAACAACCCAAACAACCGGCAGATGTCTCTTGTGAGCAGGGTGTCTCGTAAAAAGAAATGGAGCCTGGAAAACCCTACACAGACTTCACTACATACTTTAGCAGACTTTAGCAATAATTTATAGCCAGAAATATGCCTGCCCTGCCCTAATAAAGAAATATTTGGTTAACTGCGAGTGAATCCCGTTTGCTGCCGTAGAAGAAATGTATATGCCCTGGCTGTCAGTAGACGGAGGAGCGCACAGTCTACGAACACCCGATGCTGCAGCTAAGCGATTTAAAATGGCTCAAAACCACTTTGTATTAAGTTTTAATGACTCAAAAATGAAATTTTTAGAATCAGAGAATGAAGAACACGTCAGGTTCATTAAAACGTATTTTCTATGTGTCACGAAAGGCTTCAGAGGGTGGGTTACAGTTAACACGATATACCCAAATTTCAATAGCCACTGAATGGACTTCGTATATGTTTTAGGAATCTAGCCTACTTTAGGCTACTTCAGGACATGGCCGCCGTCACCAGTATTGCCACGGCAATACTACTTTTCCAAGTAGGCTAGTATTGCCTGGCTAGTTTTCATACATGAGGTTACACTAATAAACAACCTCACAAACTGCTGCTGCGCGGCGCTTATCATCGAAGTGTTTTTCCCCATGCATTTATTCTAGGCTACTGTCAGTGACTGCCGTGAGAGAAGCGGGACAGCAGCAGCAATGGCAACTCTTTGTTGAACTTTTAATTGGTGTTCAATGGTGTTGCTAAGTAGGCCGAGTTAGGCCTATAGGCCTAAATCAACATTGAATTAGTTATTGGATGATATTAAAAAGAATCGGAATTAGCCTATTTGTGGTTGAGCTGGAAATTTCAACTTGGTGATCAAAAAGTTTTGGATTTCATGTTGACCGCGACTTCAGAGAAATTGTTACGTTGTGTCAGTGTAAAGTTAGCTAGCCTAGTCTAACCAAATATTTGTCTTACAAATCTAAACCACAGGCTCACGTTAATCTAATGGGCTTTGAGACATCTGTTTTGTCTTGTGACAAAGTCTCTTGGTTCAGTTGTTTCCAGTTTCATAGAAACGAGGGTGTTTTTTACATTTGCAGTAGCCTAACTACAAAATCCAACCTAATAACGACCCCCACTCTCCGGGGCTAGGTGGAAGGTGTTGCAGTAATAGCTGATTGGCGTAGCCTACAGTGGACTAGGGCTGTCAAAATTGCTCAAAAATGACATTCGAATTTTCCCTATAATGCCTTTCCCTAAAATCCAATAAACACATGTATTCGAATATATTGGAATATCTAGGCTATATTATTTGCGCATTATGCCAATGACGCGCATCACGTCATCTTTTTTTAACTTTTTGGAAACTTTTGAATTAACTGAAAGAAGATAAATATTTTTCGTTAGTTTTGGAAGTTTATTTTTACGTAGCCTAAAATGGCCAGTTCCGACAAAGCCGAAATTACTCCTTTTGAAACAATGAGTGCAAGCCGCGCATTTGTATGGTTATATTGCTTGACAGGGGGGGATCCCAAGCAGCTTTCAGCCATAAGGCTACTTTGAGAACATTTCCTAATTCACCCGACACTAATATTCAAAATGTTGAAAACTATTTCGGCATAGCCTATAAGCAGTTTAATTAAATGTAATGTTAGTTGTAAACAAACAGGCTACTTGGTGAGGCTTGGCCTCACAGATGCACTCGTGCCTTAGATGGCAAGAAAAATCTTCACGATATAGGCCATTGACCGCCCGATTCACATTGGCTGGGGGGCAGGGGGGGCCATCAGACATTTGTGCCCAGGGGTCTATGAATTGTTAATCCGGCCCTGCCCCCAACAAATCACACCTTTCCACTGTGACAGCTTAAAAGAAGTCGAGAGGACTCCTAACTCACAGGCCTATTCACAAACCGGTTTTTGTGGCATTTCGCCATGTTTTGAAATCCTATGCGGCTACAGGAGCTTCCAATCGTGAGGAAGCAATTTTGCATTGTAGGCATAACTAACATTCAATAACGCCACCAACAACAACCAAATATAGGCTACTCATTGTCAATATGTAAATTGAATGTAACGTTATTGTGAATCAAATTAAAATGTTCTCCTCTTTGCAAACGTAGGCATAGGCATAGTAACAGATTAATTTAATAATAATGTTACAAAGACACTACATCAATCCGTATGTTTCATTACGCTACTAGGCTATTTGTTTTCAACAAATTAATGGTCGAATATTACTGACTGATGATCATTGTTTTGCCTTACTCTTGATTCATTAAGGCTAGGCCTTTTTATTCAGTTATTCATCATCTTCCGTCCTTGTGTAGCGCACTCATTCTCAGACCTGTCACCTGTCATTCATCATCGTAAGGGAGGTGTTTGGAATCATTCCCGTGTTACAATCATCAGCCAATCAAGGTGGTCACTTCAGTCAAGCTCGTGCATGAGTAATAACGTCATCCATAGCAACGAAGACTCACTCTTAGTTTAGGAGTTGTCATTTTTCCTTACTAAGAGTAGGTCTGAAAGGCTTTGTGAATAACTTAATAAGAGAAACTCCTAGCTAAAATCTTTTATTGCTATTTAGGAGTACTCCTACAGTAGTGGTAAGATAAAAGGCTTTGTGAATATGGACCCTGGTGTCTAACCCAATGCATAGCCCATTTCAAGAAAATAATGGTCCAATATTACTGACTGATGATCATTGTTATTTAAGAACATGCAGTGCGCGTTGGGCACCAAAAACAACAGGCGGGTCTGTTATTTAGCCTACTTACTGTAGGCTGCGTAAACCACAGGCCTTTATTTTGGGCAAGCCTGCATTCGAGGCGGGCCTTCTGTTGAAGAATTTTATATAAAGCCTGCGCTAACAGTAATCCTCCTGCCCCCGCTACCACAGCTGTGGATAGTGTGGCATGCTCACGCGTTATGTCTCCTTCTTGCAAACATGACTAGGCCTATATCGCAACCATTTACGTCTTCATAAAATAACAACTTGCCAGATATGCCTTCATAGCTTTGGGCTTCATTCAGCATTTTGCCTGTGCCCGTTCTATATGCTGGACAAGTGCGTAATTCTGCGGCATAAAGCAGATGTATTAGTTTATTGTACAGAAAAATAAAAATAACTGTCAAGCAGTCAATTGACTACATTGCAGTCAAGAAGTAGGGCAAATTAATTTACAAAACCAAAACGTGGGTCATAGTTGTCTAAGCCTCTATTGCGTAGCCTGTTAAAAATGTCGCTAAATAGTATTAAATCGCCAACAACATTGTTTTCTGTATAAGCCTACCCTAGGCTACAGATTAGTTCTGAACAGTTATTTCTTTACTGGCTCAATTATCAAAACGGTGCGTTCGTCCTCCGCTAATTAAACAGGTTCCGTAGAGAGACGTTAGAATAAATTAGCGTTTGCGATTGACAACGTTGTAATAAGTAGGCTATAACACTAACTTTGCAAAGTTAACTTGAATGCATCAATTTTGAACAAAGTTGTGTAGGCTTCACCACGCCAGTTGTAGTCTGCATGAACAGTTCTTGCAAAATCACTGCATGCCTATGGAAACAATAAGTCAATATATTAGAGGACGTTATAACTGAAATTTGAATTGTACTTTGTAACACGTAACCCCCAACACTGACAATAACGTAGACAGCAAATTAAGATATTTTTTCGTTTTGTGGAGCGGCACCAGTACCACTGTGTAGCCAAGCCTTATGCCATAGGCTACCCAAGTAGCCTAAATCGAGGTAATGTTTAATTATGCATGATTTATTTTTTTATTGAATTTGTAGGCTGGGATTCCTCTCGGCAACAATTATGTTTAAAGGTAGCCTCCTGCTTTTTCAGAAGGGGCGGCAGGCAGGCTACTGACAGAGCGTACAGTGGCAGAGCGACGCACAGTGGCTGAAAGTGGTACTAAAGTTTCACGCAGCTTCACGCCGCGTAATGCGCGACTGAAGTGGCCATTTGATAGTAATGCCCACTGTAATAACACAGCATGTTTGACTAAGCATAAATAGCATTGTTTTGGCTGTAGACTAAGCTACTTGTAACTCTCTGCATGCCGTGCACTCTCTGCATGTGTAACGGATGCCAGCTAGCTTAGCTGTGCTTGTGGAACGTTGGTAAACCTCACTCACCGACGCCTCAAGAGTGCTGCTGGCATGCGAGCCAGTGGCCTGGGCAATTGGCTCAATTGTTAGCGCGCTTGCCTCACGATCCGAGGTGCTGCTGTTCGCGGGTTCGAGTCCGGGTGCGTGCAGGGCTGATTCGCACAGGTTCAACACAACGCAGGTTACACATGCTGCAGTCAAAATACAGTATCAGTAGCATGTTGAAGCTATATCATTAGAGGCATAATTATCTACAGGAAGACAACTCGGTGGCAAAATCTGGCAGCTTGCTGAGGCACTGCAGAGATATCACATTTCGTGTTGTATGGTAGAGCTCCCAATACAGAGACAGGTCAGGATTAGACTAATAAACTGGAGAGCATTATGAATGGCTGTGTCTGTAAAAGACTCATTACTTACAGTGCAGGACCGCACCCAGTGTTTCAAAATGGGTAAATGGACTCAACTATTTAGCTGTTGTCAGATCAATATCCGTTAACCCAGCTTATTGTTCTCAGTGGGAACTAGTTCTAAGCTTACAGTAGAGAGTGAGAGTACTTATTTTCTTTGGTAGTAAAATATATATGCATCTATTTAAAAATATGTAAAATTATACTATGTTATACGTATTGCTGTGTCATTACACATTACACATTACAATATATAGTAGCATGTTTAATGATACATTACACATAATAGATTTTTTCATATTCTAAATTAGATTTCAAAGATTCACAAAATTAGATTTCATAGATTCACAAAGTTTCAGAAAGTTTCAGTTGAGTTTTGACATTCACTGTCAGAAGGCCTTCATAAACCCAGATGGCTGCCTTTAACCTTGACATTGAGCAGTAATATGGTAGCACTCAGAGCTCCGTTTTAAGCTGTGGCATGTTGTTTTGCCGAGGACACGGGTATCCAGATAAATTCTAACTCATGTTAGCACAGGAACTCAGCACTGATAAAGCACTGCTCCTCCAGTTTAAAGCAGCTACAGCGCCAGCCGCCATTTCTCTGACTTCATAGGCACTCCCAGGAGGGCGAGAGGAGATGAGAGGAGAGGAGAGGCAGAACATATACCATGGATTTAAAAAGTTTTTCTCTTTTGCACCAGAGGAAAATACAAACAGCGAAAAAAATAAAGGAAAGAGAGAAAAAACAGCGGCAGCAACAACAACAAATCAACTCAGCTGGACTCAGACGGAGCTCCGGCGAAGCGTGATAAATGCTGGGGTCAGCTGCGAGGTCCGTCTGGCATTATGTTATTTTGACAAACTGGTCCTTTTTGCTAGCCGAGCGGTGTGTCAGGCGCGGCCAGCGGGAGAGAAGCGTTTGCTTTTTAATCTTTTCCCCCGTACCTCTCCCTCTTTCCACTCCCCCTCTCTCTCTCCACCACTCCCTGCTTCCCTCTCTCCTTTCCTGCCATTCTACCGCTGCTTTTTTGTGGGTCATAAAACAAACTCAAACAATCCTTGTCCGATGACAAGATACAGAAGCTCGGGAGAGGAGCACTGCTTTATCACACAAGAGCGAGGCGAGAGGACGACTCTCCCCGAGCTCTGCGAGAAGCCGTAACCAGCTCCCGCAGTCGTGCTGCAGTAACAAAGGGAAAAGTGAATAAATATCACCGTCAGCCATTCCCCCCTCCCCCTCCCCCCCCTCTTTTAGCGCTACTTTCCAAAGAAGCAAAATGGGAAGACATGTCAGATGTGTTTACAATAGAAAATGCTGTCAGGTGGCTATGAGGTATGTGGTGCATACTGTCATCCCAGGTTTAGTGTGATGTTCCACTGGGCTGCAAGTTGGGCTACAAGTTGTCATGCAAGCAAGAACTAGTGCTATGTTTGGAGCGGGAGAGCAAACTTGACTTTGATACGACAATATACTATACTAGTGTAATCTATTTATTGTTATTATTAGTCCTTTCTTAGGTCCGGTGCTTATGTCTGGTTTTTGTGGTCCTAAGCGGATGTAGCCTAAACTCCCGCTAGATCGGACCCTAGTCCATCACACGAGACCTACAGTCTAAACCGCGGCCATTTTACAGCTGGGTGGACTGAAACAATGCAGATGAAGTGCCTTGTCCAATGGCACAACGCACAACATCAAGTGCCCCTCTGGGATTCGCCCCTGGCTGTCTTCTGATTGCCAGCCTAACTCCTTGGTCCACTGAGCTATGCACTCACTCAGCACACAGGTAAACACCGAGGTCATTAAAATATCAAGAAACAATATAAATGATTCGGAAACTGTGATGGTGTTGTACACAAATAATATGACAGGGTCTGCCATAGATTGAAACAATGATTCCTTTACAATAAGATTTACATGAGTTTCCAAAAACTCTATTTACAGTACATACACATAGCAGATGGTTACTGCTACATAAAATCAGTTTGGGCTTCCCTGGAGTGTATGTGAGTGTTAATATGTAAGGATTTAACCAACATCTCCATGTCAAATAACAAACAGAAGTGAGATGCCTTGCTAGACAGTTAGTAATCATGTTTAATGGCCCTTTCTCCATTTTTCTTCCTACTTTATGTACCGCAGGAGCTAAAAGCACCTGAAAGAGACTTTAATGTGCACCCTTCTCTGATTACTTGCACACTACTCACAGCAACTCCATCACTGCTGCCGCACTAAGCGAGGTACTGACAGAGGCACTAAGAGAGGCACTAAGCTTCCTGTGCTGTGTAACTCACCAGTGTCCCTGGTATTGTGCTGATTCAACAACAGAGTTTGGTGCAGCCACAGCTGAGGCCTTCACACACACACACACACACACACACACGCACACACACGCACACACACACACAGAGACACACACACAGAACAGCAGGGGGAAGG
Organism: Alosa pseudoharengus; assembly: GCF_046254945.1. NCBI lineage: Eukaryota > Metazoa > Chordata > Actinopteri > Clupeiformes > Clupeidae > Alosa > Alosa pseudoharengus. Next base: position 12,786,313 of record NW_027468859.1, read on the forward strand.
TGAAACAAAACAAAAAAACATAATCACCCAAAATTCTCTCTCTTCCTTTCACTCTCTCTCTCTCTCTCTCTCTCTCTCTCTTGCCAACAGCGATAGCCCACCGTCGTCTGATAAAGGATTACAACACAAATGGACAAAAGAGAACACAGGCAGTGGCTAAATAAATACTTGTGCGATAAGACAGAGGAAAATATACTTTTTCTACATTCCTAGTGAGAAGCTGAGGGAGAAGGATAAAGGGGCTATAAATAGGCCCTTCATGCACATAAACCACTCAGTCACTGGATCTACAGTAGGCCTAGGCCTATGTTTACAAGACACGACAGACCAAAGCTGTATCATAGAAATATATTTTAGCACACCGAAACTTTTAGAAATGGTTTCTTCCCATTATATCTTCTCTTGAAAGAAACTGCTGTAGATGAAAAGTGCAGCTCTCAAAGCTCATGAATGGAATGGACATGAATATAATGTTTGCAATGACATGCTACACATATACTGTACTGTATATTATAGGTGACCTTGCTGAATCACACTGTAGCCTGGTACACTTTTTAGAGTCACCATTACCTATGAAGAGATACATTAATCGGAATCCGTGTTGGCATTCAGTCCACAAACCATGGGTCACGAACATACATCAGCGTGTCTTCAGAGGTATGTATTGGATAATGGAGTTTCAACAAGCGGCCACAATGCAATTCTTTGTACAGATGAATTGATATACCTGTGTGCCATAAAAGATTCCTTACTCTGTTTTACACGTTTTACTCATATTTACTTCATGTTCTCTTTGCTCTCTTACTCCTGCTTTTGTCCTCATGTTCTCTTTCATGTTTACTGTTTACTACCTGACAGTGTAGGCTACATATAATTTAGTCTGTTACAATAAACAGTTTTTTTGTGACGATGCACTCATTTTTTTGATATCTCTGTTGCGTATTAAACTCTTTACAGCTGCAGTAAGTGTGCTGTGCACCTGTTCAAGTCTCTATATTTAGATATTTGCTCTCTCTCTCTCTGTGGCTGTCCCACAATCCTGGAGTAAAACCCCTCATCGCTGTCTGACAGCGCTGAGGAGCCTCAAGAAGAACAGCTTAGATTGAGTCAGGGGAGGAGAGAGGCAGTTTTTGATGAAAAGTGCTGACTCATGTCTTCTCCTGTTGAGCCCCCACTGGGAAAGTCATTCCCCGAGCGACAGAATAACATCCCATGGATGCTCCCGCTATCTCTGAAAGTCCTCCTGTCCGCTTGTTTGACGCCTGTTTTGCAATTTGAAAGCGGCCCAGTTGCAAGCTGGGTAGTGTCCCCCTACCACCCAAGCCCTCTTCTGAGACGCCGCTAACCTCGTCTCATCCTTCTCCTCTTTCATCTTCTCCCCTAACTCCCTCTCTCTCGTCCTTCTTTCTTCTCTTTGGCATCCTCTCCTCTTCACAGCGTCCTCGTCTTGGCTTTCACACTCCTTCCCATGGGCCTCGCTCCGATTAACATGCGTGTTAGCCGCAGCGCGTTGCGAGACCTCGGATATTATTCGCTGTAATCTCGCTTTTTTGCTAAAGTGACTCGAGGCCTTTTTGTGATTCTCCGTTGTGTGACCCGGCATAACACTGGCAAGGGGCCGCTGCTGCTGGTGGTGATGGACTGAGAGCTTCTGGCGGAAAAGCTGAGAAGGGATGACAAATTGTTCCTGTCTCTCTTGCTGTCGTAGGGGCGCTCCTCCGACTCCTTCCCTCCCTGGCCGTCTGCCTGCCTGCCTGACTCTTTCAAACACACGCTGAGGCCCGTCTTAGAACAGACAAGAAAAAAAGGGGGTGAGACATGGAGCTCACCGCTAGTCATAGCAACACCAAGGCGAAGTGCTGGGCACCACAGGAAGTGTATTTGTTCAATCAGGGTCGGATAATACTAAGGGCAGAGTCGAGAAGGAGGGAAAGCCACAGGAGACAGGCAACATATGGTGAGCATGTGTGTGTGTTTCCGTAAAAGAGAGGGAGAGAGAAGAGAAAGAAAGAGAGAGATGTGAAGTGTGAGAGAGAGCCGAGTCTCCATTCCTGTTTCCTCAAGATATATATACCTTCCACCTTTAGCAAGAAAATTCTAAACATGCTAGATTTTGGTTCTTACTGGAGTGGAGAGGGTTGGAGTACATGTGAAGAGAACCTCCCATGTGGGGAGCACATACAATAAGCCAAATCAAATCGTAGTGACAGTCAAGCATGCTCAGAGCTCACTAGGTTTTGATGACAGCAGGCGCAGCAGGCTACAGCGCCCATACCATATACGGGTCCGAGCGCCCACGGGGACCCAGGTTCGAATCCGACCTGCGGTCATTTCCCGATCCCACCCTATCTCTATCTCCTACTTGCTTCCTGTCACTCTCCACTGTCCTGTCCAAATAAAGGCAAAAAATCCCAAAAAATATACTTTAAAATAAAAAAAAGAAGCTATGCTAGCCCATGTAAAGTTTTAGGCACATTTGAGGCCAATTTACTTCACAAAGTCTCCCAGAACAACATTGTTATGCTGCTGGAAAATCCAAGTGATTGTACCATTCGATACCAGTCACTCCTGTGGAAACACTGGTAGAAGTGTCTTTTTTATTTCTTTTCCTGTCGTGGCCTACTGGGGCAGTCGTGGCCTACTGGTTAGGGCTTCCTGCTTGTGACCAGAGGGTTGCTGGTTCGATCCCGGACCAGCAGGAATGGCTGAAGTGCACCTAACCAGGTTAGTGTGTGCTCTGTGTGTTCAGTAATTCACGGATTGGATAAATGCAGAGACCAAATTCCTTGTATACGCAAGTATACTTGGCTGAGTAACTTGATTTTTTTTTTGTTAATGTATGTTGTATGTCATGTCTGTGTTGTCTGTGTCTTCTAAATGGGCCCGGAGTCTAGCAATAGAGGTGATGATGAAAATTATGCTTACCCTAAATTATACATGGAAGACTGTCTCATGTAAATAGCTAGCTTATTATCCTTGTAATCAGATATTGTGAGCTTTTATCTGATGGCACAACAGCACAGAAGCCTGGCCTTCGCCTCCGAGGCTCACTGAACGTTACCATGCTTCTCTGGTGCCTCTCACAAGATAGTTTAATTAACTAACTACAGATAAAAAAATGACCTAAAGATTGTCTCTCTCTCTCTCTCTGAAAGATAAAGATGTCAACACGTATGAAAGGGCCAAAGGCACTGAGTCCAATAATGATTGTGTTAATTAGCCAGTAGGCTAGTTTCAGCCCAACATGTGACATGCGTTCTCTCAGTGTGTTCCCACATTCTCCATTGTGGCAAGCTGTTTTGAAGTTGTGTTAATTGCCTCCTTGCTTATAGGATGTTGGGCTCAACGATCAAACATGATACAATGTATGCATACTATAAGTGTGAGTGTAAAAGACAAACTACATTATTGTATTGCGGCAGCTCAAGAAAACTCACACTGAGATTGATGATGTGTGTGTGTGTGTGTGTGTGTGTGTTTGTGAAAGAGGGAGAAAGTGGAAAGAGAGAAAGGACATTCATCAGGTTATGAGCAATTACACTCTTAACATGCAAAATGTCAGTTCTCTGTACACTTAAGACCAACCTCCATCAATGGCACAAAAAGTTAAATTCTTCCATTGCAGTTCTATTTCTTCATTGTTGTGCCCACAGAAATAAACCACTGTAATGATGATAATGTGAATCATGTAGCAAGAGCCCACAGTATTGTATAGAGTGCCATAAAGAAATAATGATGCCGAAAATGCAGAAAACACACCACCTAACTCACTACCCAAAGCAAATGACAGGGATGTGGAGACTCTCAACCGAGGATCAACACACAGCGAATGCCAAATCCAATTCCCTTTCAAACTGATAATGATTCATACCAATTTACAATGAGTTAGCAACAGCCATTGCTGGTTCATACACAATTGTTGAATATTTGAACAAATCAGCAGATATTCTAAAGTTCATCCAAACATAAAGGACCCAAAATAGCTTTTAATTTAATGGGCAGCGATGGTCACGCTGCTTACAGGTCCGCCTGGGCAGAGAGAGTACACTGATCATGCAGTGAGTGCATCCCTACCGCGAGTCACCCCCTCAGCCCCACCAGCCTCAGCCTCGGACCACTTGAGCAGCAATTCAATTTGACTCTTTCTGTTAAGGGAGGGGGCGATTTTAACACAATCGGCTGCAAATTTAACAGACAAATAAATGCTGTCACGGTCAAAGGATCGGGTGTCTCTTTTCAGTCCGTAGAGCAGCATGCTCTCGTTCATTCATGCACAAAAAAAGCTCAGGACCTTGAACTGCAAGTCAATTGATCTTTCATGCGAATGGCACTGATTTATTGTATTTACTATGGGGACTGCTTTAGTGTGGAGGGGATTAAAAGTGTGCTAAATGTTTCAAGGTTTCTTTGCGTCAGAATAAAAAGAGAAGGAGACTGCTCCCCTTTCATCAGCAGATGAAAGAAAATCAAAAATGAGGAAAAAACAGAAGCAACAAAGGCTTACTTTCCCCCCCCTCATAGCCCTCTTGTATCATAATGTTGTTATTGTTGCTGCTGTGGTGTGTGTGTGTTGTTTGAGTGACTGAGTGAGAGAGAAGAGAGAGAGAAAGAAAGAGTGAGAGATATGGTATGTGTGTGTGTATGTGTGTGTATTGTCTGCCCTACAGCTCTCCATGACACACTGCCTCAAACACAGCTGAGAACAGAGGCAGGCAACACACACACACACACACACACATAAACTCACAGTTATGAGCAAAAACAAACACAGCCTACTTAACCTCAAAACGCAAACAAATATCCGAAAATGGGAACAAACAAACACCCAACCCGAATTACATTGGCATCTACAAAACCAACACAACAGTATGCGATTCTCCAAAAACACACACTGGTGACCTCCAACCTTCACAGAGGACATGTCCATTTCTCCTCCCCTGTTCTTCCAAACTTCACTGAGGCTATCTCTATTTCTCCATTGGGTCTGTCACAATAATTACGTTATTGACTTATCACACAATATATAAAAATCAATAGCAATATATTTATTCGTGTACAAATTCACTCCATTGGTCTTCATCATATTTGTGTCATTTGTATGTTTGTGTTTAAAGAGATGTCCTAAAATATAGCAACTAACCTACTGTAACCTAAACAGGTATTAGACCTTACAGTTTTACAGTGATGCATTATTGATTTCTCCACAGCATACTCACAGTTACTTACTGTCTCAGCAGCACAAGCTGTATCACCCAATCACAGTGTTTGAGTTGGGAACAAACAAAACACACTTCCAGGTGGAGATAGATCTGTATAGTTGCATTATTGTGCAGTTACAGTTACATTTGTCTCAGACAATAATATAGTTTATCACAATATTTTCTGAGACAATATATTGTCCAATGAAAATGAGTTATCGTGACAGTCCGGCTCTCCGCTCCTTTTCTTCCAAAGTTCACAGAGGCTATCTCGATGTCTCCCTTTCTTCCCTTGTTTTCTCTTCCCTTCCTCCAGAGAGACTCTTCTCTGATGCACGTGGCCTCCGCCATTATTGTGACAAGACTCTCTGACACATGGTGCTAATGGCTTCGCGGCTGTCACGGCAACATGCTATGGTTACCATTATGGGCTGTTAGGGGAAAGTGTCATGTTAGTGCTCCTACTGGAGAGGGACAGAGAGAGAAAATGATAGAAAGAGAGAAGGACAGAGAGAGGGAGAAAGAGAAAGAGAGAGGGAGAGAGAGCAACAGAGAGACAGAGAGAGAGAGAGAAAGAGAGAACTGTCAGCTACTGGAACACTTAAAATGTTTCAACTGTAATCATTAAAAACAACAGACAGGATGTTAACCTCACCCTTGCTTAAAAAAGTATAAAGCTGCATCTGCTTTTCAGTTCCTTGACAGCTGAAGAAGCCAAGCTAATTCCGTCTTAACCACAAGGGAGATGATGGTATTAACTGTGGTTTTGATTGGAATTTACTTTTAGGAAGATGATTAAAAAAAGAAAAGAAGCTCAACATACAGGCTGTAATCATTTCAATCTGGGAAAGACATGACCTCGAGTCATCTCAAGCACTTTGTAAATGATAGCATATCGATGCCAATTTCAAATATTTAATCAGCCGACATCTACCATCAACATGAAAGATAGCAAATGCTTCCTGGGTAAATAAGGGGAACACAAGACAGTTTGACTGAAGACGTGACACTGATCCTGGTAAGCTGTGTGTGTGTGTGTGTGTGTGTCTATGGGTTGGGGTGAGGCGGGCGATGAGGGCACCCTGGCACAAGCTCTTTCTTTGATGCCGCCGTTGGCAGCAAGCTGAGTGGTAAAATGGCGCACATGCCAATCAAAGTGGCACTGATTGATGAGGCGGCGTCGAGGCGCTGGTCTCAAAGTGACGAGGACTGACAGGAGAGGTGAGCCGGCGGAGCGGAGATCACGTCAGAGATTAAGGTAGCGAGACGGGCGCGGAGACAGTTGCATCGCTCCGTGTTAAAAGATCGTAGTCCGCGACGCGTTGTTGATAGCTCAAAAAGCCAATGAAATTACACCCCCTCCATTTTGTGCTCTTGAAGAACTGCACTGATTGGCTAGGAATGTTTATGGCTCTGATCAAGCAACTATGGTTCTTTCCCATTTACAGAGCTGGGGCTGGGTACAAACACCAGAGGTTTCTTCAGTGCAAACACTGAATGGACAGCTACAAATCGCTGAATTTGACCAAATGAAATCGGGGAGTAGACCTGAAGAAGAAGGCAAGCAAAACACAATGTTCGCTCCTAGCAAAAAAAACAATCAGTAAATTATTCCAGAGTGTGCTGGCTATCATGACTTTCTGACTTTCAAGTTTCTGTAATCCACCAGCACCCAGTAGCTGTGTACAGGGATTTCAACAAAACAACAACACATACAGTAGCCTAGTTAGACACTAAACATCTCAATGGTCTAAACCCAGTTCATGCGAACTATCCAACACTTGTCCTTTTAGGCAAGTCCCTCCACTCGGTGGCCATATTGCAACGCTATTGGGCACTTATCGGGCATCTATTTTGGCAGAAATGCGCGTGCACAAGGATTCACGACACCAATCTTGCTCAAACACTGATGGACCAAATAGGGATGTAACTATGACTAATCAGCCGCCGCTATCACAAAAGACAATGCAAGTGAGCATTTTAAACTCTCCTGTCAGGCCTCCATGATCAAACCAAAAGAAATGAACCCACTCTGGTTCCTCCTCTGGTGCTCTGGGGTCAGGAAACCTTACATTTGCACATCAAAGCCAAGAGGGAAGCTGCTTATGTGCCGGAGCCTGAGCTGGAAAAACGGCACGTTCTTCACCGGCTCGGCTTCTTTCATATGTATTGTATCTGCTGAGCATCTTTCCCTCCCTCCCTTCTCACGTCTTTCCTCTCACCTTCCATCACACGGTCATATCTCCATCCCTTTCCATCTCTTTCCTGTGTTCCGTCTGCCTTTGAGTCCTGATAGGTAACTTCCCCCCGTCTCCTCTCCTTGCCAATGACCTGTCTGCAGCTTCCCCTCTGTTTTTTCTTTACTACTTTCACTCTCACTTTTCTGAATTCTCTTGGCCCCTTTCTAACACACACAAAACACGAAACACACACACACACATAACACACGCTACCTTAAGCTGTCTCGTGCCCTCTACTGAAATATGTATCGAGACACTCACTCTACTGCACACACACACATTGCTCCTCTCTGATATACACATGTGGACAACACCCACTCTCCTACACACACTCTGACTCTGTATGACAAAACACTTATTCTCCTACACACACAGGCACACACACACACACTCACGCACATTCTAGCTTGGCCCATCCCTCTCTGGTCTCACCCTCTGTGTTTTGACCTACATAGGCCTGATCCTCACCTCTCTCTCTCACACACCATGGCTGACTGGTGCTCATGTCTGTCTGATAGATGCCCCAGGATCCCAAAATGCCCTCTGCCTCCTAAGGCAACACACACACACACACACTCTCTCTCTCTCTCCTCTATGATCAATGATTGGAGGGAGGAATGATGTCTCAGATGTGTCTCCTTGTGTGTGTGTATGTGTATAACTGTTTTCAGACATGTCCAACATGTCAAACGGGTGTCTGACCCTTCGGGTGATTCAGACATGATGCTTACATTGACGGACATTATGTGTGAACGACACCTATGGACATGAACAGAATCTCCGCGTGGTTGAACAGGTTGAACGTAGTTGAACACACACATGAACAGAATCTCTGCATGTTCCTTGCTTCGTTCAGACATGCGCTCATTTACATAATGGCCATCGGAAATACTAGGACGAGAGTAGTGTAAGAGAGCTAAGTTCAGAGTTCCAAATGTCCGGTGACGTTGTTCAGATATACAGCCCAACTGCTTGATCTCTGCAGAACATGCTGACTTACACCTATGTCTGAAAGCAGCTTATGTGTGTGTGTGTGTCTCCTTGTGTGTGTGTGTGTGTGTGTGTGTGTGTGTGTGTGTGTGTGTGTGTGTGTGTGTGTGTGCATGCATTAAACTGTGAATGCAAAGTTGTGAATATGCTGATGTGAAAACTGATGCATGCCTGTGCAGTTACAGAGTGTGTGTGTATGTACTTTAGTAAGGCACACTCTATTTGTGCATTTGTGTTTTCAACGCCACGTGTGAGCGTGTGTGTGTGTGTGTGTTTGTGTTTGTGTGTGTGTGTGTGTGTGTGTGTGTGTGTGTGTGTGTGTGTGTGTGTGTGTGAATGTGTGTGTGGCATGTGTGTGCGTGTTTGTCTGACAGCTTAGAGTTCACTACCATCATCACTCAGGACACACCTACTCTATCGGTGCCAAATCACTCACCCACCAGCACATGCCAGAGGTGCCAGCCAACAGGTCACATGACTGGGGCATGGAGGGCAGAGGTGGACGGGACAGAGCAAGCCCTTACAACTGCTGCTGAGAGGGTCCTTTCAGCACGGACACAGTAACACACATACAGGCACGCGCACAGCCACACACGCACGTACAATATGCTTGCATGCACACACACGCACGCATACAAACACACACAGACACATACACACGGGCCAATACATGAACACCTTAACATTTTTAAATACAGCTGAAAAAGAAAAGGAAGAGCACATTTCCTAACACACAACATGACGGTGCAGCTCACTGGAGGATGCTACAGTTGACAGTTGTTTATGTGGCCTTTCTGTCTGTCTCTCTGTCAGTGGTCGTACTGAGAGGGGAGACGTCTCACTAAAGCGTTTCGTCACATAAGTGCTGACAGGAGAGCGCCATACTCCGCTTTCGACATCCGGTTACATCCGATTTCATTGTTTTCAATACAAGCCCGCACACCAGCATCAAAATTTGCCGCCGCCAATGCATCAATTACGATTCAGCACTATTTTTGTCGGCCCCACTCAATAAAATCCATTGTTTATCCAGTGCTTGTCAGTTAAAAAATGTTGGCGCTGATGTGCGTGACAAGCGACAGCACAGTCATGTCGGAGCCCATTTGTGGAGCACTTCACTCCTTCTCAGTGATGCCTCCCTGGCTGCCTGGCTAAGCACATCTACCTCTGCTTTCAAACTCCAGCAGAGTCACAAGGCCCCTCGCACCTGGCTTTTGTGGCCAGGGGGAAGCCTGGGTGGGCATCTCTGACTCATTGTTACGATTTGTAATAAAATCCCCCCTTGAACTTCTCCATCGGACTCAAGTAGGTGAGTTTATGGGAGTGAACAGGTGTTTTTCAATGTGGGATTACAGAGATTGTGTCCTTTTGGGCTAGAACTTGCACCTGAATAGGAAATTGCAGCCCTCTATAAAACACTGTCATAAAAACTAACTAAGGTGTCTAAGTCATTTTAATAAACCAGGAAGTAGTTTATGTGCAAGCTTGCCTAATGCTCACCATGGCAACTGAGGTCTGTTTACAAAGGGAAATTTAGCAATCAAATCCATAATATCACTTCATTTATGTGGTGCCTTCATGTTTGCTTAGTGTAAATATGTTTTTCATAACTAACTAAATAAATAAATAACAACCAGATAAGTAAATTAAGCTAATGTTCTTCACTTATCACAATCTTTCACTGTATATGTCACCTGCTTCAAGGTTACAAACAATGCAATTTGGATGACAAAATGAAACAACATAGTATCTGGGAAGCAGCACTGTGCAAAATGGCCCTCGTTTTAGAATTCAACAGCACTGCGATTTAAAATGTGACACCTACTACAGGAAGTTGGTGCTAGTGTAGTTTATATGCAGAAAGGAGTGATTTTGTCCAAATGTAGGCCACCATATTCTGTTTTTGTTCTTTTGCTTTGCCATCTATTCACTCGTCACCCTCTCTCTCTCTTCTCTCTGTCTGTCCCAACTCAACTCTTTCTACTGTTTCCCTTGCTGTTTTCTATCCTTTTCTTTCACTTCTGTTTTTTTGTCTCCTCTTACTTCCTTTTGCGGTCCCCCTCCTTCTCCGAGTCCGTCTTTTCTCCAAACTCTTTCCTGTGTATCTGTCTGTTCTCTGCTCTCTCCTTCACAAGTCCTCTGTCCCTCCCAAGGCCTTAGTCATTCTCTTCCATTTCTCTTTTGGTCTCACTTTCCTCCCCATCATGCCCTGACCGTCCTGTCCTTTTTCACTGTTGGCAGTGAACAAATTCAATCCAGTTTGATTGATTTTTTTTCCCAACAAGGGTGTCTTTTTGATTTTATGGACTTACTATTGTTGAGGAAACTACTTTCAATGGGCACACCTGTGCTAACCAAAGGGGTCATCCAAAAGCGCTCACCTTTTTATTCTGACTTATTGATTCCACCTGAATTGTCCAGTTCACCAACCGCTTGTATTTATCATCCAACTCCATGTTAACAACAAACACTGAAACACTGACAACTCAGTTAAAAAAGAAACTGAAGAACTCTAAGACCATACAGGCTCACCCAAAAGAGTCTTTCTTTACTCTGACATATTCCACCTTCGGTTTTACATAGCTCGAGTTGCTACAGCCAGGCAGCTACAGCGCTACACTCTGGGGGCATGTACTGTACATGGGAGCTCACAGACATGCCCCCAGAGTGTAGCGTTTTTTTTTTTTATACCGACAGTACTCGGTGACTTCGAGAAAAAGAGATCTGTGTGAAAACTCACCAGATTTCTCCTTTAACAACAAACACTGAAATGCAGTGAAGTATATACTGTATAAATAAAACTCAACTTAAGAACTCATAAGAACTTAAGAAACTCCAGTGTCTTGCCAGTGGGGAAACAGTGGGGCACTTATTATGGCGCTTGTCTGTGTCAATTGGAGTGAAGCCTGGTGTGGGAATGGGAACTGTCAACACGGATCACTGAGGCTGCCTTGTGCAGGAGACTGGCCATGGCAGGCCGCGGGGACCTGGGGCGGTGGCACAGTGATGGGCACGCTCCTCAGAAGCGTCTCATCACCCCTCAGAGAAGCCCTCGCTGCTGCCAACCAAAGATCTCTGTGTGCGCTCTCCAAAAATCAAAATCACACACACACACACACACACACTCGCCTGTACGTGTGTTTACACAAACAGAAATACACACTTACATGCATCCAACAAGCCAAACATCTCTGTGTGCAACCTCCAAACATACCCCCCTTCCCACATACATATGCTTACACACTGACAACCCTCACATTGACAACCACCACACTGCCAACAAAAGATGTATGGGTGCACTGCCCAAAACATCCCTCTTACACACACACACAGACATACTGTAAAGGCTTAAACAGGCACAAACAACATTCTGCCAACTGAAAATCTGAGTATGCACTATCAAACGCACATACACACACACACACACATACGTCTAAAGTACACACACAAATACAATAGACAGAGAGAGACTCCTACCCCCTTCCATCTCCACCTGAATTGGAAGATAGCCCCTCGTCACACAGGGACAAAGCATCGTCTAGGGGCCATTACGGCAGCAGAACATGGCGGGGACCATGCAAGGCCATTATGAGTACAAGAAGAAAAGACATGTGCGGCCTGTTCCTTACACAGCCAAATGGCTCCAAAGGTCATCGGGTGCCTCTACCTCACATCCACTCTGGGCCACACTGCGCCATTATTGTAGAACACAGGAGGATAAAGACTTTAAAAGCAACACAAAAGGGGAAGACTATGACTTTTATCAGTTGGAAAGAGGATGCAACGTCTATTTGTGGATCCTTTTTTTTCTCTCCCTCTCTCTCTCTCCTTGTGTCGCAAGAGCCACAGCAGAGAGAGAGAGAGAAAGAGAGAGGGTTTGGAGGGGGTCTTGTTCTCCATAAAAGGCCTACATTCGCTCTTGGCTATCAGGCAGAAAAGACGGCATTACTCAAGGGACAAAAAGAACTAGGGCACAGCAGGGTTCTGAGGATGGACGGCTGCACTTATCACCACAGGGGCAGATCTAAGCGTCAGGGACCACTATCTACACCCAGTCGTTGATTACAGTGCTCCACCACCACCACCACCACCAGCAGCAGCAGCAGCGGACGGACGTCCGACTCCTCAGGCCAGAGCTGATGTGCAGCGGCACGCTGCGCCACTCGTCTTGCAAAACTCATCAGAGACCGCTACGTGGCATGCTGTGCCACTTTCTGCTGAACCGCTTGCAATCTTTGATTACAGAGTGCCACTGGCTGTAACGGTCCTCTTGAGTCATAACGCTATGGCGAGCTCGGCCAGTTCTTTCTGATATGCATGGTTTCAGTTCCTCCTTCATATGTGTTGCACTCGAGCCCAAATCTATGAGCTCCTGTCATTAAGATTAAGACAGCAGAGACATGACACATAACTGGTGGCCAAAAAAGTTGCCCTCAAGCTAGCAAGACATCACCAGGAAGTAGAGCTTGGTTATGGTACTGCCTAGGTGCCTGCTTTACCATGGAAACTAGGTTTTGACACATTAGGCTAAAAGCCCTAACTGATGGATTGTCTGTCTGGATGGCTCAAGACTTCCAAAAATACCACCACATACAAGGAAACTGGAGTCGAGACAAGTGACAACTTCCTCCTTTTGTCATGTACCCTTGTCTATATAAATTCCCTTTCCTCTCATGTCTCTATCCTCCTGACAGCAACCAAGGGAGGAACCAATGTGCATTCAATCCTTCAGAACTATCTCATCTGAGGGGATCTGGTGCCATCAAAGATTTCTTCCAACAAACATCAAAGGCCGACGGGAGGTCAGCTGTAGTCCTGCATCATCTCTGGCTCGCTCAAAGCTGTCTGCTGGCGTGCGGCATGTCGGGGAGAAATCCGTCAAAAGCCACTCTCGGATGAAAAATGCCATCAAAATGTCAGTGGCGCACGAGGACTGGTCTCTTCTGACCCTTCTCAGACCACACACACACACATGGATAGATACACACACACACACATGGATAGATACACACACACACACACACACACACACACACACAAGCATGGATAGATACAGACACACTCGCACACACAAGCATGGATAGATACACACACGCACACACACACACACACAAACAAGTACTGCATGGATAGATATACACAAACACATAAGGCTCACAGACACACACACAAGGGTGAAAAAAGTTTCCTTGAAGTATGTAAATATAGCAGCACAATGTCAGTACAAAAAAAGGAACTACCTCCTCAAACACTGAACAGTGAACTAAGTTAACTTTCACACCCTACTGAATGAATACAGCAACAGAGAATAGCACAACGGAGAACAATAGAGAACACACACACACTCACACACACACAGACAGACACACACACACTTCACCTAGAGAGTGGGCAGTATACATGTACTTTGTACTCTTTCTGACCTGTATGACCCTCCCGGGGGCTAAACTCCCCTCCCAGGCTACTGCCCTCTTGCTCTGGCTGGTTCTATTGATTGCATTGTGCAGCACAGCCAGCCATTGTTTCCCATCCAACCCGACGGTGCCCGCAGAGCCATGCCTGTCCCGTTCTACACTCTCACACACACACTTACACACACACACACACACACACCATCCCCTCTGCTGCAGTGTCACTGCTGATGCACAGGCACACAACCACATACACACACATACACGGACACCAACAAACACACACACACACACCAACACACACTCACACACACACACACACCAACACACAGTCACACACATACGCAGCACTTTCATTGTCTTCCTCAAACTCCACAAGGACGCCTCTGTCTGCAACCACGAGGCCCCGGCGGGCTCTGCTGCTCCTACATCGTCCTTCAGGAACTTTTCTCCTCTTCCTTCCTTCATCTGTCTGTTTGTTTGTTTGTTTGTTTGTTTGTTTGTTCCTGGATCTAATCCCTTCCGAGAGTTATGCTTGAGGGGGTGTAGATATGTTTGGTCTTTTTAGTGCTGGGGTGCTGCACAGGCAACAACAGACTCGACAAACAATGCAGGGGAGCTGCTCTGTATGACTTTGGTTTAAAACGTTTTTGTTTGTTTGCAGGTACAACGGAATGAACACTGAAGACACCAACCTGGATGCATGGCCAACCAAAAGATGCATTGAATGCTAGTTCCACATTCCAATTTTAGATGGAACTTTACAATGCTAAAACTCTAGACAAAAAAAAAACACCACAACAGAAAGCAATAGCCAGAATTAGCTGTAGTAAGCATTTTGTTCTACGGAGTGCTAAATGTATGTGGTTTGGTGGGAGTTTATGTGGCCTATTTGTATGATGGATGGGGGAGCCTTAGCCACTGCTTGTAGCATTTTGAACATAAATGGGTCAGCATGAGGGTTGCCTTATATGAACATGTCAATACTATTTTGTATCCCTCTAACACCTGCACAGTCTTGCCTGTCAAGGTTATATCATTGTCAAAACTACAATACCCAGCGACAAGCACTGGTATTTGTAAAAAAAATATTTAAGAAAACAGAACAGGATTGTACAAAAGACTTGGACCAGCAAATAATTTCACCGACAATATTTATTTTCAGCAGGTAATGAATCAATATGGATAGAGAGATTATTCCCCTGTGGCGCTGAGTGGAACAGTTCCCTTTCGACAGAGACAGACTGGCTTGTATAAACGTGGGCACAGAGAATTAATGCTTAGCCCCAGCGCACCCCCGCAGCACCGTCAGTGCGTTCCCTTCTTTTAACTCATTTACATCACTCGGGTGTTTAATGACTTCATCAGCCGCGAACAGGCCTGTAGCGAAAGTGGTGGGAGGGGCAGTCAAACAGTAGCATCGTCAGTGGCGGGGAAACAGGCGGTGGGCGCACACCTGTTGATCTGCGTCCACCGAGGCTATCAAGAGAAAAGATGCTGCCTAATATGACAGAAAACTACTTTGTCCAAGCTAGGCCCACTTACAACAAGAAATTAGCCTAACAAAGCATTGTTATTGTTAGAAGAGATTAACACTAAAAGCTTGTTTATTATGTAATGTATATATTTAAATTAGTGGGAGAGGCCAACTGGTGGAGAGGTGATATGACTGCATGTGTGAGTGAGAAATAGGCTACTGATCAACAAAAGCTGAAGACGCAAGGGGCTTAATCATAGACACGAAGCAATGTCTGCAAATGAAGTCTTATTACCACATAGCCTACTCTTCAAGAGATAGCAGGATGTGGGTCTTTGGAGAGAGTAAGCATAAATTACGTTATCTGTCCCTACAATAAATGGGTGTTTACTTATTCATGTGTGGATTTGGATACTTACTCAATCAATTCGCGTCGTCTGCAAGGCCTCAGTTTATTAGATAACATTAATGATTCATTAGCTGTCCGAAGGCGTTGAGTTTGCCATTCTCGCAACCCGCAGCTTCCCTCCCGCGATAAGGAGTCGGTCCCTGTGCCAACCGCATTCGTTAGAAGAGCTCATTACCGATTCACCGCGACAGTAAAAATCTAACGGCTGTTCTCTTACAAAACAGATGGGACGCTGCGGCAACTAACCGCACTGCAAGCTTGAAGAAATGTCATAAAGACCAACCAGTAATAAAAAAAAATACCACATGAAAACACTGACAGCGGAGATAAACAACCGACTGATTGTGAGAACTTCAATTATGGGTAGGCTGATGATTGTGAGAACTTCAATTATGGGTAGGCTGATGATCTTTCACCTGTCCAAAGCCAAATAGGGACTATTGGCCCCTAATCTAACGGACCACCAGCACTTCCAAAGCATTTGCCTGTTTAGCTTTTAACCCTGTTGTAAAGCGTCTCTCAGCAGGCTCTTTCAAAGACATGTCAACAAATGTTTCAGATTATCGTGGCCTTGAGCGTATATGGGAAAGGGGCGAGCATCAAACAAAGTGTAGCCTACCAACACAGGCTGCCTGAAGACAGTAGTGCTCTCGGTAGCCTATGTCTCTCTCTCTCACACACACACACACACACACTGTCGCCCAAAACCTCCAGGGAAAATGCACTGTTATTCAATAATGGTTAAATAACTGGTGTGATATGCTCAGTTTAGGGAGCACATGAGCTCTACGCTTGATGCTCTTACAGGCTGGGAAGAAAATGGTCATTGATGGCGAACCGATTAAAAAAAGTATCGGCGGCTAGATTAAGAAGAGCCGTTTATGTTTGCTGTCGCATTAAATCCCTGTCCTGTAGTCGATGTAAGATGCATCACTATGTTTCATAACCCTGTTTGCGTTCTCCAGCCCAAATGAACTGACTTCAGCCCTTGCTTATAAATACCAGCGTGCCATATCCAACAGTGTTATGCAAAACAAGACCATTTCTCATATTTGGAAACCATCAAAGATTAAATGTCAACCGATATCCAGTCTAATTTGTTAATTTACGCATGTAACCTGAATAGTCTAAGTCTAACCTATCCATCCAATGTTCTCTTAACACAGCATACTGTAAAAGTAGAGTTCGCCTGAAGTGTCTGTAGACACTGGAAGCAGCTACATAAAAACACTGAGCGCATCACAGCCCTACAATAACACAGTGCAGGCTCCGCGTGTCTACCAGCGGGCAGCTATCAGCTTTGTGCATCATGACCGCTATTTTGACATCGTGATCTCTGCAGCGACGCAGCAGGCAACAGGCCGGTGGAGTGGACATTGGTTCCCGTATCAGGGCATTGTCTTGTCTGGTTGAACACAAAACACTGGTTATAGGAGGCAGTATACTCCCACCTACCTTGCATCAGCGCGTTGCTGCTCCGCAGGATGGCCGGGCCCCGGTGAAGTTCAGCAAGATGCTCCGGCGCCGGAATAGCCTTGAAAATAAACCTGTCGAGGGGCTGAAACAGGAATTGGGGACTGAGCATATGTGGTCGCTGATGATGCTTACTAGCAGCCTGTTATACTGAGTAGACACGGCGAGAGCTGTAGTGCGCATGCCAGTGTCAGGCTGCCGTGCTGCTGCAGCCGCTGTGATCGCCGGTTGGTGCTTTGCCTTGGCAGCGGGCGCTGTGCGCGTGTCACCCCGCAGTGACACTTATCTCCCCGGCTGCGATGTGTCGGCTGAACATAATGAACACTCCGCCTCTAAGTTACGGGGGTCCACTAGAGCCAACGAATCTTAATTTAAACACGTTGTTTTTAGTGTTGTATAGGCTTTACTTATTCTTTCTAAGCTGTAATAAATTGTAGAAGTAATGTTTTTGTGGCTTACAAAACCTAATTTTATTTCAAATGGTCAGTTAATGAATTGTACAGCTTCTACCTGCCCATTTGGTTTAAGCTCTATCACAAATATCACGCACGTAAATTGTTTCCAATTGCAGGCTATGGCCGTTTATTTCGCAATGACTTGGGCCACCTGTCCAAGTCAACAGCGGAAAGTGGGATCATGTCTGCAAATAATTTCTTGCGTACTGGGCACATAAATAACTAATAATAAATAATTATCAATAATAGTTGTTAAGAAACACTATTGTTCGTCATCGATCAGCACATCACAGTTGCTAATTCTTGACTCACGAATCTTCAGTAAGTAAAGGCAAGGGAATGAACATCAAAGGCGTTTTGTCCCACAACTGGCCCCAGATTAATGCCACAATCACAGGTCCTGACTATCACCAGAATCACTCAATGCTGATTCTACACAGCGCAGTGAGGAAGTGCTGCCCCCTAGTGTCAGATATACAGTAGAACCTCATGTAAGCGACTGCATAAAACATGAGGGGCCCTATCGTGCACCGTGCAGGGTGGCGCAAAGCGCAACACAAGGCTTATTTTTATCTTACACCCAATAAAATGAGGAATTTTACGCTATGCGCTCCACTTTTATTAAACCTTGCGCCCAGGGTGTGGTAAATTAACAACATAAGGTGTGGTCTGGAGCATGATCCTAAAAATCATTACGTCACCAAGAAAAATAAGGCCCGAGGTAGCCTCTCAATTCCTCCTCTTGTTCTTTTGCTCCCCCGCATTGATTCTGTATTGACAATTATTGACTATGAAAATCAGAAGATGGGGCAAACCTAACTACAGTAACAAATGGCTTTTTCATCTCAAAGTAGACTAAAGATGACAGGTACACACAAAAGTTACAAATCCATACAAACAATGTTCAATTAAAAGGTTTGAATCATTCTTTCATTAATATTTCCATATGAACAAATTAAAGGGACACCAGGCAAGTCTGATGCTATTTCTCTACGAAACCCCCCCTCGCTCGGTCTGAAGCTCTTTTCCTTTTCTTTGCGTCTTCCGTCGAGGGTTTTCGCCGGCTCTGCCATTATACACACGTTTGCAACAATCTCTAGCGTTTCGTTAGCCTGCCTCTGTGCTGTAAACTGATCCTGCTTCAGTCGGCGGGTAGGATACACCGAACTTGCAAGTGGGATATTCTTCCTACAGGCAGTAGGGGCGGGCGAGAGAGCCTTCATTCGCCCCGTAATGAGTCATTTAACCATATACCGACTTACGAAGATGATTAATTAACACGAAAACGTTGCCTGGTGTCCCTTTAACTTAAGTAGTTTCAATTTCAACTCCAATAGACAGCATTCCCCGCTAGCCTACTGTCTAAAGATATAACTGCAACATACATGGGCAGCCGTGGCCTACTGGTTAGCGCTTCGGACTTGTAGCCGGAGGGTTGCCGATTTCGAACCCCGACCAGTAGGCCACGGCTGAAGTGCCCTTGCACCTACAGTAGTAACCCCTCACCTCCCCGAGCGCCGCTGTTGTTGCAGGCAGTGGAGGCACTCACTGCGCCGGAATTAGTGTGTGCTTCACCTCACTGCGTGCTGAGTGTGTTTCACTAATTCACGGATTGGAATAAATGCAGAGACCAAATTTAGTATATACTTATACTTACTATACAAGACTCTGCCAAAGTCGGCACCTTCTATTTTATATTTGCTATAGTAATGCTATAAGGACCATGTGTTAATTTCTCACTAACTTTATTAGAATATACAGAGAATATAGAAGATATATTCACACAGTATTTAAAAACACAGACAGTGTATCTTCTGTTCTGGTTTCAATCCAATTTCAGTCTTAAACTACTAGTCAGGGGGCCAAAACTGATATTAAAACTCTGTCGGACACTTTTTGGTACAAGCATACAACCTATCCAGTATTAATATTTAACCCCTTAACATGTGTTCTAGCCAGGTTGTCAGCTTAGAAAATGTTTTTTTGTCCATTTTAACACCATATTCTTATAAGTGGTAAAAGCGGATTTTCCCCCCCAAAGTGCTTTCATTTTCTTCCATGTTACCTACTGTAATTTTGGGCAAATGTGCAATATAATCCAATTTATGTCCAAGCATGATCATTAGGGTGGTTGTCAAACTGATTTTGTTTTTTGTGTATGACTTTAAGCAATTTCAGGCCAATTTGTTGGTTTCCTGCTCAACATGACATACCAACACTAAATGTTGAATATCTCCACAACCACAAGGACCATATACATAGAAATGGTATCACATGAAAGCCAACACTCATGGGCTGTCTGCAGAAGTGTCAGAATGAACATGTATTGTACAGTGTAAGAGAACAGAACTAGAACATGAAAAATACAATCTTCACCTAAAGAGAACCAGTTTTCAAAGTGAATATCAGCTTGGAAACATGACATAGTATCCCATAACCTCTATCAATCAGTACCCTATCTATGGAAAGGAGTCAAGCCAAGTTTAAAGCTTGTAGGGAGAGACAGTGCAATGCTGCACAAGTTGTAAGTCAATGTCAAGGCAGCAATGTAGAACTGTAGATGGTAGTCTATGGTGCTATTTGACTTCATTAATGTACCAGGTTGTAACACAAATTATATTTAATTGACATATCACTATAGTTATTAATTCCATCCTAACATTCCATCCTAACATAACTGAGTTGGTGGTAAAGTATCCAAATTGGCTTTCACTTTCCAAAACAGGGCACTGTGAACATCATGGATTCGTCGTTTTTGGATCATACAGTTTGTAGACAAACTGTTCTGTTGAGGTTTGGGGCAGCCGTGGCCTACTGGTTAGCACTTCGGACTTGTGACCGGAGGGTTGCCAGGTCGAACCCCAACCAGTAGGCATGGCTGAAGTGCCCTTGAGCAAGGCACCTAACCCCTCACTGCTCCCTGAGCGCCGCTGTTGTTGCAGGCAGCTCACTGCGCCGGGATTAGTGTGTGGTTCACCTCACTGTGTGTTCACTGTGTGCTGAGTGTGTTTCACTAATTCACGGATTGGGATAAATGCAGAGACCAAATTTCCCTCACGGGATCAAAAGTGTATATACTTATACTTATACTTATAGAATAGCTTGGTACTTCATCCTCACCAAAGTTGTGGAGAAGATGAAGGCACAACCTCATGATGCCACAACCAAAGGGTATGAGAGGCTCATCATTCAGTGCAATGACACAGATGTACTGTTGTTGCATCTTGTGTTTGCAACCTGCTGAGCCCAGAAAATGTCAAATGAGATTCTGGATGGTCTGTTGGCATTTCATGCCATCACTGGATGTGACACTACCAGTCAGGTCACTGGAATAGGAAAAAGGATGGCGTGGAAAGTGTTCCAGCAGTGCCCTCATCTTCTCCACAACTTTGGTGAGGATGAAGTACCAAGTCCAGCTATTCTATCCTCAGCAGAACAGTTTGTCTGCAAACTGTATGATCCAAAAACGACCAGCACTTCAATCCATGATGTTCGCTGTGCCCTGTTTTTGAAAGTGAAAGCCAATGTGGATACTTTACCACCAACTCAGTGGAAACAGTCACCAGTGACCCATCCACAGTTGCCCTTACCAACCAGTTGTGGTTGGCACATGAAGGATGGAATGCTTGTCCCCCAGCTTTTAACCAAAGAACCTGTATAGGCCAGGTGCTTGGAGCTGACGATATGTGGATGCAAGGAAAGTGAAAGTCAGTGCAGTACCAGGCAATGTCAAAAAAGTGGAAAATTTTGTAGTGGGGCATGTGGATGTGCCTGTGCAGCTCGGTGCAAGAATACTCAGGTACTCACATCATTATTATTGAGTTTTGCCACATTATATGCAACTATATAGCCTGACGAGCCAGACCCACATTAAAATGTAGGGTCTGGGTACTCACCATTCGCAGTGCTCAGTCCGAGGGGCGGGATAATTGGTTGTCTTTCAAATTCCCTCTGCACGCAATAGGACAGCGCTAGAACGCGTCCCAATGCGTTTTCCCACCAGCGGAGCTAGTTGGCTAGTTAAAACTTTTGCCAACTTAAAAAAAGCTTAACTCGTGTCAAGCTGTTCGCCAACAGCAAGATCCATCTTCTAGCCCTGGCAGCAAATGTAATTTGCTGCCGCTAGGGTGCGTCTAGATTTCTAGGCTAGCAACTATATTGTTTCAGATTATTTGGCATGATATTGTTTTTCCTGTTTTGTAGATTAGATTTATATTATGCCCTTGGACGCATGCATGCATGTTTTGTATTGGGAAGGTATTCATTATCAAAACAGTAAACTTCTTTTGTGTCCCTGACCAGGGGCCTATTGCACAAAACTAGGATAAGGGATTAAGCCGGGATATCTTGGTTATCCTGGCTCAATTTATCCGTGATCCAGTTGCACAAAAGCGGGATAGGGGGCAGCAGGATATGTTATGGTATAAGTTACCATGGCGATTTATTCTTTGGAGCTAGCCTGCTCCAGACCAGGCTAAGTTCCAGGATCTATTTAATCTCATCCCTTATCTCAGTCAGCAGTCACCACAAATGGAAACCAATAATTATTCCACTGCCCACTACACATTGTTATCACATATACCTAGACCCATTGTCATTATTTAAACGTTTGTGATCATTAATTAACTTTTACATACTCGCCATTCCCGACCTGTCATGCCACAATGTGACATCATGGGAGTGCCTAACCATATTGCACGTGGTGGTGGCGGAACTAGTTGCAATATTCTCCTAAACAGAGGTGTTGCTGTTTGTTGCTGTTGTGAAAAGGCTATCGCTACCTACTTCACACCGTAGACGAAGCAATGAAGCCGCTAGTTGCCATGGTGAATCAGTGAATCTGTGATCGGTGGCGGGGTCTATTTGAGGGAGCCGTGAGCGCGCACTTATCCAGGATAGGTTTCACCTGGCTTGATGAATCCGTGTCTGCTCATCCTGGCTTGGTCTTTGTGCAACCAATTAAGCCTGTACGCTCTTGTTTTGGATTCATTGAGCGCAGCTCAGTAACTTATCCCGGATGTCTTAATTCTGCTTTTGTGCAACGGACCCCAGGACTCAGACTGAGCACATAGACATGGTCCCTGGGTGCCTTCTGTTGGCTGCCTACCTGAGAGTCACTGCTTGGATGGGGAAAAACATACCTTTGCCATACGACTATTATATAGTTATTACTACTAACTAGTTACTTACCCCTAACCCTAAAGAAGTGAGAGAGCAGTAATGTTAGGATGGAATTAATAACTATAGTGATATGTTAATTAAATATAATTTGTGTTACAACCTGGTACATTAATGAAGTAAAATAGCACCATAGACCACCATCTACAGTTCTACATTTCCGCCTTGACATTAAAAAATTATAACTTGTGCAGTATTGCACTGTCTCTCCCTACAAGCTTTAAACTTGGCTTGACTCATTCCCATAGATAGGGGTACTGATTGATAGAGGTTTTGGGATACTATGTTATGTTTCCAAGCTGATATTCACTTTGAAAACTGGTTCTCTTTAGGCGGAGATTGTTTTTTTCATGTTCTAGTTCTGTTATCTCTTACACTGTACAATAAACTAACTTCTGATACTTCTGCAGACAGCCCATGAGTGTTAGCTTTCATTTGATACCTTTTTTATGTATATGGTCCTTGTGGTTGTGGAGATATTCAACATTTATTGCTGGCATGTCGTGTTGAGCAGGAAACCAAAAAAATGGCCTGAAATTGCTTGTACAAGTCACACAAAAAAAAATTCAGCTTGACAACCACCCTAATATCTTACCTATGGGTGTCTTCTACCTAAAAAAATAGGGTGACAGCTTGTACCAAAACATGTCCGCAAAAGTCTTAACGGAAGCCCTTTTCAGAATTGGCCCCATGACTATACCACTGAATTTGTTATTCTGGCCGTGTTTTAATGATCAAATTGCACAAGGGGGAAGCTGTTGATGGGGCTGTAGTTCCCCACCCTGGCCGCTGACAGACATGCCTATAGCCTAGGGTTTCTCAACGGGGGCGGTACCGCCCCCTGGGGTGCGTTTGTATAACCGGGGGGCACTGGCAACAAAGTTTTTACATTTTAAACTTTCATGGTTTTCGCATATTTTTGGTGCAAAAATAGGCTACCTGAAATAAATAAGCTATTTTCATTCATGGGTTTCTAACCCCTCTACCGTCCCAGCTACATTTTACTGTTTATCTATGCTCAGTGGTCATACAGTGCAGTTCGGGCATGCACACGTCCGGACTCACGTCCCCCAGCCCCAGCCCCAAGTTGGTGGCGTCTTATAATATTGCTTTATTAATTGCCAAGTCTGGCTTACCGTTCACTGTGAGTCTCTGGTAATTCCGGTAATAAAAGAGGCCATCTCCACTGTCCACACATTTTCTTATAATTCCAGAAGAAACCAAAACACCACCGAAATGGGCTCGTTTTTTTATTTAAGCAATATAGCATGAGTGTGAGTGGCCTATAGCCTACCCAGGGTTGTAGTTTTTTTTTTTTTTTTAATTGTGTGTGTGTGTGTGGGGGGGGGGGGGGGGGGGATGGCAGAGGATCAAAGTAAGGTCAGGGGGGCGTTTGCTCAAAAAAGGTTGAGAACCACTGCTATAGCCTGTCAGAAGCTGTGATGAGGACCTCGAGATCCTGCTGACCTCACCGTGCCTCCCCAAATGCTGACCCTATATGTGCCAAGAACACCTTGGCAGGGCACAATGAGATAGAGCCTTCCCAAAATGTACTGTATGCCTACTGTATGTTCCTGACGACCCTCTTAATAAGTATAAGTATATATACTCTTTTGATACTGTGAGGGAAATTCTGCATTTATGTCTCTTTCTCATTTATGGTCTCTGCATTTATCCCAGCAACCCTCTGGTTACAAGTTCAAAGTGCTAACCAGTAGGCCACAGCTGCCCCCATTGTATGCCAAGATGGGAACACGGCCTCAATTGACAAGTTTGAAAAAGCTCCCTCCCCTTCCGCTATTTGGCCAAGATGACGTCCGTTGAGGGCGAAAAGTGTCCAGCGTTCCACACTTAGCTTTTTGACCACTATGAGTGCACCATCCGGGGACTTGCAGCGCCCTTCGTGTCGTTGGAATTTTCAGTGTGAACACCCTCATGCACTCAAATTAGGTATTGTAAGTGCAGAAGTACGCGATTGTAGACACAGTCAAAGTGTCGTCATCTCCTTCACACTTCTGATACCAATGCGTCCGAGCCAGAACCAGAACCTACTGGCTCCATCAATAGCTTCCCTACTGCAACTTACTGGTCATTAGAACACTGAAAACAATATTGAAAACAATACATCTAAATGGTGGCCTAAGATCTGAAAAAGAACCAGACATATAGATTTTTGTATTTTTCATATCTCCATGTCTCTATTCTAATAAAGAGAATGACGAATAAATAAATAGATGTGGTCATACATTGCTAAAACAACCAAATCTAATGGGTGACGACTTTTGCACAGTGCTGTGGGTAATATACTTTTCCCCCCTGAAAATGACTAGTGTAAACCAACCATTTAAATAAAAATGTCAACCCACAAGAGGGTAAATGCAAGACACAACACTCTTACCAGATAAGGGCAATTGTAAATGTGTTTGGGGACTCTTTTCTGAGTGTATACAGTATATTTCTCACTGTTTTTCATACCTAAGCAAATTTTTTTTCCCTGTGTGATCCAGGTATAATTTCAGTATATACAAATATACAGGCAAATTGTTCTCTCCTTTACAGCAGGGGTTTTCAACTGATTGTGCACCAGGGACCACCATTCTGACTAATTATGTAACGCCAGGACCACCACTGAATAAAAATGGATTCCCACATTGCAACTACCGGTACATTACTGAATCTACATGTATGGTCAGGGACCAGCAGCAATGTCCTCACGGACCACTGCTGTACAGCACAGTGCTTGTGCAATTTGTCCCAAAGGGGTTAAAGGATCTTCATCAAACGTTGCAGTTAATCAAAGGTTACAAAGGTTAGATGGATTGATTAGCTACTCAAAATGATGGGGCCAAAGGTCAAGGTCACATGGGGTCTTGGATGTAATATAGTGCTTGTGTGTTATCTATCAGAGGGCTGGACAACATTGCATATTCCAGCACAACTGCACTGACTAGGTACTCAAGGTTGTTGGGTCAAAGGTCAAGGTTGCTGGGTCAAAGGTCAAGCCGGTGACATGTGCTCAGAGGTGAAAGTCTAGTTTGTTCCAAATAATAATGGTTGTTTTGAGATATTGTATGTCCTTATGTCGACAGATATTTTGTGTCAATGTATTGTTGTGCATTTATGGTTTTCATTGTCTAAGGTTATGTTTAAGGCTATGTTTAAATAAATGAAAGCTTCGTCATTCAAGTTCTACCAGGAAGACTCTAATACTACGTCACTCATTCTTTCTTTACACCTGAGCCCTGACCAATCAGCTGTCTCCACCCATCCCCAAATGTGGCTCCTGTTCAATAC
The DNA here is from genome assembly GCF_046254945.1 of Alosa pseudoharengus. NCBI lineage: Eukaryota > Metazoa > Chordata > Actinopteri > Clupeiformes > Clupeidae > Alosa > Alosa pseudoharengus. The sequence continues at coordinate 12,812,438 of NW_027468859.1, forward strand.
ACTCACCAATTACTGCTCAATACACTACTTACCAATATGACAAGATGCTGCCCTCCAAACAAAAACACTACACCTAAAATAGAGTGGTCCTGACAGAAAACCAGAGGTGCGTTCAAATTAGGCAAACATTGGCAAACATTTTTGGTGAATGTTTTCTCTAAACAGTTAAATTTGAATCTATTACGTCCCACGTCCAGCTCCACTGTATGTTTGCATAGAACTACCTCCTCAGACTGTTTGGAAGTGTTTGCAAACGTTCGCCCAAAATTCAAGGCAAACAGAAACCTGTTTGCAAACACACCTCACAGTTCTCAAAAGGTGATGCACCCTGTTCCAGACTGTACTGGAGTTTGCTGTGGTTGTTAGGCCTCAAGTCTCCAGCAGGTGGCAGCACTGCACCATGTTTCCATGCTTAGGTGTGTTACCTCATACAGACCCAGTGCCTCGTTGAGGCCTCAGCTGCCTTATGCAGTAACATGAATCTCAGATGCGGACGAGCGGGAGGAGATCTGGCTGGTAATGGAGAGCTATGATAAAACTTTCATGCTCGCTTGTTTAATGCTCGCCTGTGTAATGCTCACCTCTGCTCTTATGATCAAAACACAATACATAAAATAAAAATGACTGAAAGTACATAATAGCATACAAACACATTAACACATTCACTGTGAGCAAATGAGTTATATACTCCGCTTTCTCTTTACGTGTGACCCAAAAGAAATTTGCAATACTAAAAACATACACAGTGCTTGCATAAATGCACAGTGTGCACACAAAACAAAAACACCTTTAACCAATCTTCTTTTAAATGTGTTGTATATGTTGTTCTCATGCATAACAGGATGTAATGTGCAAATTACATGTAAAGTCACACAGCACGCATAACTCTTGCAAAGTTGATAAGACTTGATACATTATAAGAAATACTAATACTAAATTAGGCCCTCTTGACCAATGGAAGCATTTGACTGCTTCATTTTCCTTCCCTTATGTCTGCTTTGTTTGTCCTTCCTTCTTTCTCTGTGTCCTACAGAAATCCAGTTTATTACAGTATTCTCTCTCTCGTGTGTCTTCCTCCATCGTTGTGCGTTACATATGCGTTTGACTCATACTACTGTATATGGCTCATGCTCAAGAGGCTTTTGACATTTACAGTAATGATCAACACGAGAGCCGAAGGTCAAGCAGCCATAGAAATATGAATATACACTGAGAGTCCTCTGCATATCACTACAGAAAGCCAAGTGGCCTTTCAGAATGATAGAATGGCAGTGGGGAGTGAGGAAAGAAAGATGGGGGGAGAGAGAGAGGGAAAGACAGATAGAATGATAGGGAAAGAGAAAGAGGCAAAATCTGCTATTAAGCTATCTCACATGGATCATCCAGTGTATGACTTATTTGGAGGCAAACCAGCAGTGCTCCAGTGTTGGCACTGAAGAAGAAGCTGAGGGGTGGAGATGGTTTGTGGGGGTGGTGGGGTGGCAGCAGGGGGAGTTGTGTTGTGATTAATTTGATGGCTTGTGCAAGGTGGGGTGGGATGGGGTGAGTGAGGAGTGAGTGTGCGGGTTTGGATTGGGGGAGGAGAGGAGTGTAATAAAAGACAGCCAGAGATCCAAGGTGATTACAAGCCTCTGGCTGAGGCGGGGATGCCTAGCTGCCTGGCTGCGTATTCTAATTTGCAAGATAGCACTCCTCATAACTATCTGGTGGATCTCTGCAAATGGAAAATCAAATGTGTGTGTCTTTGAGAGAATGTGTGCATAAGTGTCTATGTGTGTGTGTGCATGTGTGTGATTTATGGAGATTGCATCTGCATCTGACTGTGTGTGGACATTTAAGGGCAGCATTGTTGCTTTGGTGATACGCATTTCCAGTATATTTATTATGCTGTTATGAGTTGCAGGTATGTGTCTAATGTGATTACATGAAGATTATGAAAACTGGGACGATAGACCATCATGTGTTTTAAGACACCCGTTTACAGTATGTGAGATTATACCATGCATGCATGGCTGATTTGGATGTGTAAGTGTGTGGATGTCCTAGGGTGGGAAGGGTGGAATGTCCTCCAATATGTGGGTGGGAAGTTAGTTAGATGAGAGCAATGTGCCTGTGTGGACAGAGAGAGCTAATGCTCTGTAATATCTCTGCTAAGGAAGTTATGTTTTTGGTCTGTCCGTCTGTGCATTGAACTACTGACCCAATTTTCATGACACTAGGTGGGAAGGTGTACCATGGACCACAGAAGAACCATTATAGATCCAACACTGTGTGGCTTGACAAATTTAGTTTCACTTTCCCTATGACAAGATACTGTACAACATTGGGCTTTGGCAGAGGTCTGAGCTCTCAATGGCCCTCTGATGTACATGTTATGTTATGTCATGTCTCAAAAATATCCACCATTACCCTCTGTAAATAGAAATCTGATTTTGTCCACCAGACAATTTAAATATTTTATGTGTTTTGGAATCAATTTGAATCATTCTGCAATCCAGAGCATGGCTATACACTGGATATCAGCGCAGCTGTGATTTGATCATAGACGTGATCACAGCTTGTCTGCCAAGGATAAGCCTACCACAAGAGAAGATCCTCAAGTGTGTAGTGTTTCGTCAGCAAGAGTATCTATTAAGAAACACATTGAAAGAACTAATTATGTTTAATTGTTTATATCCCCAAGCTCCTAAAAACACCTCAGTTCATACTACATTAGTAAACAAAACAATGTCCTGGCTAAAAGATAGCAATTTGCTTTAGCAGTCCAGATTTTCCTGTATTTATATGAAAACTTACATTGATAGTACACTGTATGAAAGACTGTCACATTGTTGTCATGTCTGGTAAGATTGATAGTGTTTGATAGTATATTATTGCAGTGCTTCCTGCTCTCTGGGGGTTGTCCCCATGTTTTTCAGGCATCACAGGCCAGCTACATGACTGTAATGGAAAACACATTCAATTTCAACATTTCGGTACATGTGTCTACTCCAGTCAATTATTTATAGGACATGTCACATTTGGATTTCCTTCATTCATTATTCGATGATGACAGTGTTCAACTGTTAGTTGTAGAATATGATTTCCCAGGCACCAGTTTAGCTAAACACCTGTAATAAAAAGCAGTAGATTCATTTTTAACCCTCATTAATTACAGTGCATGAACATGCACTGTACTGTTCTTCCTAGGCAACTTCTTCTTATTACAGTGCATGAAAATGCACTGTACTGTTCTTCCTAGGCAACGTCTTCTTATTACAGTGCATGAAAATGCACTGTACTGTTCTTCCTAGGCAACTTCTTCTTATTATTATTCCGCTTACCACTTTTTCTATACGCAATTTCTCTTGAACAGTTTAACTTAGAAACTTTATTCAAACTTTGTAACGTAGGTCTTCAAACAGATCGGGTTGGTATGACTTTTCAACTTTGAAACTTTTATACTTTTTAAACTATTAAAGAAAAACTTTTTAAAAATCCCCATAGACTTAACATTGCCGATTATGACATCATAATACGGCCATTAAGCAATTAGAATCCTATGGCAGGTGTTCAGGCCACCTGCAGCCTCAGGCTTTAAAGCCTGTGTTGCAGGTTAACCACCACTGTTGATTAATGGGTACATAAAGCACTCAATCTATGTATATCATTTTTAAAAATGTCTCCAAATGGTGTTAAATGCCAGTTTTTGTTGTTTTTAGCATTAGCAGGGTTTTTGTACGCAATTCGGTGATGACGTCACTTTGGGGACTACTTGATCTGCGCTTCATTCATTTCAATGCATTTCAATGGACATCGCGGTTACACTTTCAACATAAAGTTGAAATCGTCAGGGTACGGTTTACCAAAGAGGGAGATAATATGGGCAAGTCGCAGTTTTGCAGGTGCTTGTGTGGGCTGTGCCGTCCCGATGGAAACTGTGGTGGAGAGCTGCAGTAACTAGGGAAGCGAGTGCATTTTGGCCGCTGGTCGAGGAGCTCCCGTGACCAGCATATGACATGATCTATCTAGCTATCTATCTACCTGTCTATATACATATCTAGGCTATCTATAGCCTATCTATTTATCTATAATTATGACCGCCGCGCAGCGAAGCATATAGGTTTAGTCAGATTTTTTTTTTTTTTTTTTTTTTTTTTTTTTTTTTCGCATGTCCAAATTTCTGTCAATGATTCCCGGGACACTGAAAGACCGGGGCAGACGAAACTTGGTGGGCATGTAACCCCATATGGATAGCATGGAACCATCGTTTTTCGTTTTGATCTGTAGCCCCCCCGCTGGACTGCACCCCCCGAAAGGAGGGTAGGGCAGACACAGTTTTCTGTGAATATCTCGAGAACCGTAAGGTTTAGGAGGACCATTTTTTTTTTGTATGTTGATCTCAAGGGGCCATGTCAACCCATTCCATAACCACTCATTTCATGTATAGCGCCACCTAGTTAAACACAAAAAAGTAAAAATGAGGTGTTGTAATCGCAGGTATCTGTGACCTAACATAGTCAAAACTGCACGAAATTGGAAGTGTAGGATCATTATGACACCCTCTGAATGCACGCCAAGTTTCGTGGAATTCCGTTCATGGGGGGCCACACAATAAATTAATTTATGTTACTATACACCAACTGGCCTGTAGGTGGCCGGAGACAGTTTTCTGTGAATATCTCGAGAACCGTAGGGCCTAGGAGGTCCACCTTTTTTTTGTATGTTGATCTCAAGGGGCCATGTCAACCCATCCCATTACCACTTATTTCATGTATAGCGCCACCTAGTTAAAAATTAAAAATCAAAAAAATTGGTGTTTTCATCACAATATCTCTGGCTGACATGGTCAAAACTGCACGAAATTGAAATTGTAGGATCATTATGACACACTCTGAATGCATGCCAAGTTTTGTGTACTTTCGTTCATGGGGGGCCTTACAATAAAACAATTTATGTGTACATTTAGTGACGTACACCAACAAGGATTCCCGGGACACTGAAAGACCGGGGTACACAAAACTTGGTGGGCATGTACCCCCACATGGATAGCATGGAACTGTCATTTTTCGTTTTGATCTGTAGCCCCCCCGCTGGACTGGACCCCCCGAAAGGAGGGTAGGGCAGACACAGTTCTCTGTGAATATCTTGAGAACTGTAGGGCCTAGGATGACCATTTTTTCCGTATATTTGCCTCCAGGGGTCATGTTAACCCAGTTCATGTGCACACATGTGCACAAACAGATACACACACACACACACACATTCACAGTAATCATACGTATGACCAGGGCCGGCCCGAGGCATAAGCGAACTAAGCGGCTGCTTGGGGCCTCCTGGCCACCAGGGGGCCCCCAATCGAGTTTTTTTTTTTTTTTACATAATAAATAACGTAAACAAGTGACATCAATGAATGAATAAATGAAACAATTATCATTCAAATCAAGAAAATTATAATTTCATGATCAATATGCCTGCCTACTGCTACTGTGTCTGCCAGCCTTTGAGTCACGCGCATAAAGTAGACACCTCGGGTGCATATACAATTCGTGCAGACACTGCATCAAGTTCAACAATCGGAAGAGACGGTAATGTTAAGACAAGTCACAAAAAAGGACGTATCTCTCTGGTGCCGAAAACAGAACGAAGAAAATGACAGAGGAGGAGAAAAACGAGCAAGATACAGGTATGTTTTGCATGATTATTTACAGTATGTTTTGTGCTTGAGGTAGCTAGCTAGCTGTCATGATCTAATATAAGCCATCACCAGAGCTAAATCTCCGCCATCAACAGAGAAATGTCTCCCATTAATATATTGTAACGTTCTGTGCCAATGAAGAGACCGTTTATCATAACCGGGTTTAATGTTGACTGTTGTCGGCCACAGTCACGCCACAAGAACAAGCTTTACCTCCGTATAGGAGCCCAACTCACACACCTCATCGTAATCTCCCCTCCCTTTTTCCCCCCAAAACTACACACATTATTCCCGGAAGGGGGCGGTACCCCAACCCTGGCCCAGGTAACAGAGCCTATCATAACCATATACACATTAGAACTTAGACCACTACTTTTAGAAACTTAAGACACGCTACATTACCCCCCCCCTTCTTAAGTCCTCGTCCCCGAGGACAAAGTCTTTGAGCCTCAGTGGCGTCCGCCGCCTCCTTCTTGGTCGGCCCACGGGCGTCGTATCCTTCTGTCGCCCCCCCGTGTGTCCTAGGTCAGGTGGCTTCAAAGCCGCAGGTGGCAAACTGCATGGACTTGCAGTGTCCCCCGGGCTACCTGCAACGACTTCACGGTTAGGTGATGCCACGACAGGCATCCAAGGTGTGTCCTCACCTCCACCAGCTGTCTGAGGGGAGGCGATGCCCAGGTAAGGTGCCAGCCTGTCCCGGTGTAACGCCACTCGGCGCCCCCTCCCAGGCATCTGCACCCGGTAGACGACCTCTCCAAGCCGCTCCAGGACCAGACACGGTCCCACCCAGTGGCTATCCAGCTTAGGGCACCTGCCTTTCTTCCGCTTAGGAGTGTAGGTCCACACCAGCTCCCCAGCCACAAAGTGACGCCCCTTGGCACGGATATCATAATTCCTCTTTTGTCGCACCCCCGCACTATGCATTTGCCTCCGGGCATACGCATGTGCAGAGTCTAAGCGGTCCTGCAGTCGCCTGGCGTAGTTTGGGCCCGCAGGGACCTGCGGCGCATCCGGGGGCCGTCCAAAGGCCAGCTCTGCTGGTGTTCTCAGCTCTCTGCCCAACATGAGGAGGGACGGTGTACATGAAGTGGAGTCATGGACTGCAGTGCGACAGGCCATTAGGACCAGGGGTAAGTGCATATCCCAATCGCGCTGATGGTCGGTTGTCAGGATAGATAGCTGTTCGGCCAGAGTCCGGTTAAATCTTTCCACTAATCCATCACTCTGGGGGTGGAGTGGTGTTGTACGAGTCTTTGTGATGCCCAGACGTGTACACATAGTGGCAAAAATTTTAGATTCAAAATTTCTCCCCTGATCGCTATGGATTGACTCTGGGACCCCCAGCCTACTGATTATTCCCTCCACTAGGGCATTAACGATGGTCTCGGCCTCCTGGTCTTTAATGGCATAGGCCTCAGGCCATTTAGTGAAATAATCCACAGTAGCGAGTATGTAGCGATTACCTCTGTCTGTGAGTGGGAGAGGCCCCAGAACATCTACCCCCAGCCGCTGCATGGGCTCCCCCACTGGAAACTGCTGCAGCTGAGCCCTGGACTGGCCCTGTGGTCCTTTGCGAGCCGTGCAGAGATCACAGCACCGACAAAAGTCCTCAACGTCTCTCCTCAGCCGCCCCCAATAGAAGGCTTGACGCACTCGCCGGAGTGTTTTGGTCACCCCAAAGTGACCGGAGCCTTCAGAGCCATGCATGGCTTTGAGAACAGCCCCCTGCATCCCTCTGGGTACCACCGTCTGCCACTTTTTCTCTCCCGACGCTGGTTCCAACCATGCTCGCTGGAGGACCCCATCAACCAGCTGCAAAGAATTCAATTTAGCCCACAGCCCTTTTGTCCATGGGGAGAGAGCTGCCACCTCCTCCCAGGGCGGCCGCTGCCGTGCCTCTACCCACAGCATTACTGGCTGCAGGTCCGGGTCTTGTTGCTGTTCGGCGGCCCAGACAGCATTGTCCACGACCAGCAGCTCTCTACAAGCCATGACAGTCTCTTCACACCCCTCTCTGTCCCGCTTGTCTGCCCCCAGAACCAGCTGCTGTTCTCTGGCCTCTCTGCGGTCACAATACCGGCAGCCGTCTTCACTGCAGGGTCGACGGGACAGTGCGTCAGCATTGCCATGCCGTTCTCCAGCACGGTGAATCACGCTGAACTCGTAGCCTTGCAGCTCCTCCAGCCAACGAGCCAGCTGCCCCTCAGGCTCTCTGAATGTCATCAGCCACTGCAGTGAGGCATGATCAGTGCGTATGGTGAAGGGGCGGCCACACAGGTAGTACTTAAAATGTCGTGTGGCAAAGACAACAGCCAGCAACTCCCTACGTGTGACGCAATACCGCCGCTCAGCTTTATTCAGGGTTTTGCTGTAGTAGGCCACAACCCTCTCTCCTTCCGGCCATGCCTGTGATAGGACTGCCCCCACCCCCTCGCCGCTCGCATCTGTGTCCAGGACAAAAGGCACTTCGGGGTCAGGGGCTGCTAGGATAGGTGCGCTTGACAGAGCCTCTTGGAGGGTGTTGAATGCGATTTTACAGTCCTCTGCCCAAACAAAGGGCTGGTCTTTCTGCAGTAGCCTGTACAGGGGGGCAGCAATGCCCGAAAATCCCCGCACAAATTTCCTGTAATAGGAAGCTAAACCTAAAAAACTTTTTAGTCCCCTCTGGTCTGTTGGGGTGGGCCACTCACGTATGGCACGCACCTTCTCTTCCACTGTGCCGATACCCTCGCTGCCTATTCGGTGCCCCAGGAAGGTCAACTCTCTGCACAGCAGCTTGCATTTGTCAGGGTGTAACTTCAGTCCCGCCCCCTTGATCCTTTCCATAACTTTGCGCAGTGCTGCCATAGCCAAATCAAATGAGCTGCCATGGGCTAGAATGTCATCTAAAAACACCAGGCACTCTGTGTGTGGAACCCCAGCTAACACCCTCTCCATTAGGCGTTCAAATGTGGCAGGCGCATTACACAGTCCAAAGCAGAGCACTTTAAACTGCCACAGCCCCTTTCCTGTGCAGAATGCGGTCTTGGGCCGGGCCTCTTCGGCCAGGGGGACCTGCCAGTAGCCGCTCCTCAAGTCCAAGGACGAGAACCAGGAAGAGCCGGCTACTAGGTCCAGACATTCATCCACGCGTGGGAGGGGGTAGGAGTCTTTTTTGGTGACATCATTAAGCCTCCTATAATCCACGCAGAAACGCCACTCACCTCCTTTTTTCGGCACCATCACGACTGGTGATGCCCAGGGGCTCTCAGAGGGCTCTATTATGCCGGCTCGCTGCATTTTCTCCAAAGCCTGCTCCGCTGCGTCTTGTCGGCCCAGGGGGAGGCGACGTGGGCGCTGCCGTATAGGCACAGCATCACCCGTGTCAATTGTGTGCTGTACGAGAGAGGTCTGTCCCAGCTCCTCCTCGTCACATGAAAAGCAGTCGCGGAACTCTATCAGCAGCTGCCATAGTCGCTCCTGCTGTTCAGAATCCAAGTCTCCGGCACTCCTTTGCCAGACCTCGCGCAGAGCTGTCATCCTTCTCGCTTCGCTCTTATGCAGACTCTCACAGCCTTCCGCTGCAGATGGCGTCAGCCCGACAGGAGAGTCCAGGCTACGTGTGGCTGGCTTAGGGCATAGCCGAGGCTCCGAAAGGAACGAACTGGCCGCCCTTGTCTGTTTGCCTTCCCCCACACAGCACCTGTGAGGCCCGGTTGTGTGTGTAGCTGCGTGCTGGGAATGCAGCGGTCTCATATGCACCACCTGCCCATCACTAAAGCTCAGTGTGGCTTTCCCCAGGTCTAACTGACAGCCCTGCTCCCGCAAAAAGTCCAAGCCTAAAATACAGGCATCTTGTACTTCCGCTACCCACACAGTGTGTCTCATTTTCCGTCCCCCCACAGTCAATATCAGCTGCCCTCTCCCTTTCATTGGTGCTAGCTCACCAGTTACTGTGCGGAGCTGAACTGCTGTGTCCTCCAGCTGTGTACCCACTGGCACCACCTCTGGCCGGACCACTGTGACTGTTGACCCCGTGTCCACTAGGGCGGTGCATGAAACACCCTCGATGCAAATGGGAATGTGGCAAAAGTCTGATATGGAAGTCCTTCCCACCACGACCACATTCTGCCCCCGGCCCATGCTGTACTGAGAGGCCCTGCTGGCCTCAACCAGTGATGAACGGGACTTTAGGGTGGGGGCACGCAGCGTCCCGCCTACTGCGTCCCCTTGCCGTTTCCCGGAGCTTTAGTCAAGGCAGGGCAATTCCTCACCAGGTGTCCAGCTTGGCCACACCCCCAGCAGAGGCGCGGCTGTTGTTGTGGCCGCACCGGGGCTTGTGTTTGTTGACGCCTGGCAGGAGGCATAGCCAGCCCCCTGATCATCTCGGTCACCTCATCCACCCACAGTGGCCGCTCTGACATTGTCTCTCCTACGGCCCTGACCATTGGAGAGGCATCGTGCTGTGCGGCGCCCATGACCATCTCCCTCTCCAGCGCGTACTCCAGTGCGTCAGTCAGGGTTTGGGGGCGGGCCAGCTGAGTGTGAACTCGCAAATCAGATGGAGAGAGTGCCCTGATGAACTGATCACGTGCAAGCTCCGTTTGCACTGGTGTGGGCATATGCGCATATGCTCGCCGTGTCAGTCCTTCGATGTCGTTCGCCAACGCACGTAGGGGTTCCCCAGCTCGTCTCTGACGTCCATGCAGTTCTGAGCGCAGCAGCTCCGAACGAAAACATTGTCCAAACCGGCGCCCTAGAGCACCAGCCAGGGCTCCATAATTACCCCTCTCACTCGGGTCTAAAAGCAGCAGGCAAGACAGTGCATCATCTGTCAAACAAAGGGCGAGCTGGAGGGCTTTCTGTTCATCTGACCAGCTGTTTGCACGAGCTAAAAGCTCGAACTGAGCATGAAAAGCTTCCCAGTCCGACTTCCCCGCATATTTCGGCGTTTTTATGCCTACCGGCACTTGCTGTCCATGGGCGGCGCCATCATTGTTTACATTTTGTCCCTGCACGTTCCCGGCTGGCAATTTTGCGCGGGCCGTGTAGCTAACTTCAGCGCTAGCAATCGCTAAGCCAGGACCCCCAGCGGATGTTGGTGGCTGTAACTCACGTTTCATCTCCCCTCCTAGACTGTCCACGGAAAAACGTTGTCCTCCCAGCTCTTGAACCAGATGAGGATATCCGTACTCGTTGCCCTCCTCCTCCTTCTTGACATAAAAACCTCTGCCAAAAGAACGCTCCATCTCCACCAGCAAAAGTGTCCTCCAAACAGTAGCCTGCCAATGCCCGAGCGGTCGACTACGTTATCAGAATCAAGTTTTCTTCTGACACCAGTTGTAACGTTCTGTGCCAATGAAGAGACCGTTTATCATAACCGGGTTTAATGTTGACTGTTGTCGGCCACAGTCACGCCACAAGAACAAGCTTTACCTCCGTATAGGAGCCCAACTCACACACCTCATCGTAATCTCCCCTCCCTTTTTCCCCCCAAAACTACACACATTATTCCCGGAAGGGGGCGGTACCCCAACCCTGGCCCAGGTAACAGAGCCTATCATAACCATATACACATTAGAACTTAGACCACTACTTTTAGAAACTTAAGACACGCTACAATATATTTATCTAGATGTATTTCAGATGTCAAGGATATTGGGATTGTTTTGGATGTTCAATCAAGCATGTACCCTTGCTCTAGGTGGGCTTATTATGTCGTAAATTAAAGTTAGCTAGCTGACTGAAGTGGACATTAGCACTACAGTAGCTACATGAAAACGTAGCTGAAGGCAAATTTACCACAGAGGGATTGTTTCTGATTTCGTACCTGAAAGTGTTGATAGTTTATTACTGCTCTATAATATGTGACATAGTGGTAAGTCTGATAGCAACAACAGACTAAGCCCAGGCTCCCAGTCCCAACCCAACCCACTGACTAGCGCGACTCTGGGCATCGGTAACGTTCCAGCTTCATAGGCAAAGATGGAACAGCAGTGCGCTCTGCTCTAAGATCTTTGGAGAGAGATGGTAGTGTTTGAGAAAATATACCATGTTGGGTGGGGAGACTTCTGTGATGAAAATAAACTTACATTTGATTAAGATAGTGGCAAGTGATGTAGCGGTGCTACCCTAATATTTAGGCTGCAGTAGATCACCATGTTAAGCGTTCACCATACTGCAATTAAGTATACTCTTTTGATTATGCCTCATTTGCCAATAGAATATGAATTGTTACATGTGGAATTGCTTGTTATTTGAGTGTAAGTAATGATAGCAAAATTAACTCATTCTGCTCGATCAACTATGCACTTTTTTTTTTCAGAGACACTGTTGAAGTCCTTTGGAGCACATCTCTACCTCTACCTACCAGAAGGTGAGGTTTTCTTGATGGCAAATGGTTACATAGCCTGTTAATATGACACGACACATTTAACATCGTTTTTTTTTAAATTTATTTATGTATTTATTTAATCATTGCAGGTTCGTCCACTGCAGAGTTGCAGATGCCTAAAAACCAGGAACGAAGTAGGAATAATTATCTATTTTTTGGGACATTTTATTTTTGATTATTAATGTTTGTCTATTTTGTTTTTATTTTGTAGTTGAAAATTGCTCATTTAATGCACATTTGCGGATTTGTTCAGCAAATCTGTTGAAAAACAAGTCATTAAACTGATGTACTTGTTTACAACAAATAGAAATGCTGTTGTATTTTGTTATTTGTCAATTCAACTTCAGTAAACCACCCTTAGTGCTTCACTTTGAATATGAATGTTTCAAATAAATCTGTGATTTTAGTACCCTCTAAGATTAAAAGGTGACAGGGTTGGTGTAAATAACAACTATATTAATACATTGGTTTACCAAGCACATGGGGCCAGAAGTCTAGATTGGAGCCCCAAAACATTTTTGGCATGTGAGCAAGGATGGATTACTGAATGAGCCTACCGAGCCCAAGAGGTCAAGGGACCCTGAACCCCAAGTAGTTGTGTGAATTCACTACCAATAAGTCAAAAAGCAAAAGGCTATGAATCTGAACAACATTTGCACAAACAGGGTAGGGGGAGAGGGTCCTTATGCATCTGTGTCCAGGGGGACAGTAGTTCATAATCAGTCGCTGTATTAATACATAACCTCACTGTATTAATTTATAATATGACATTATAGTGTGAAGTTGTCAATTATCGCCAAGCACAGGTGACTGCGTTGTGGGAGGGGGCCCCCAAATCAAATTCTGCTTAGGGCCCCCAAAAGGCTTGGGCCGGCACTGCGTATGACACATACTCACACAGTAGACATATGTACGCTTCCATGCACAGGCACATACGCAGGCACGCACACACACACACACACACACACACACACACACACACACACACACCCACACACATAACATAAACATAACACAAACAATCAAGAATTTCTCATAATTATGAACAGGCAAGATGGAGGTGGGGTTGTATAAAATGAATTTTACATGTGAAATCTATGAACTAATCATGTTTTGGTACTTGTTGTCTAGCAGATACCAGTGAGAATTGAGTGTGGATAATGCAATTTAGTGAGACAGTTAGAATCATATAGGCCTTTCAGCGTGATTTATTTTTGTGGAAAAAATGTGCTGGACTGGGCGGCGGTCATATTTTGTACCGCTCTGCGGTACATCTAGTCTTATCTACTGCTGAACAATCCCTTACTCGTCTCTCTTTACTCCTCTCTCGTTACTCTCAAGGGTCTCAAGGTGGGCTTTGGTCTGTAGTCTCCCCAAGGTGACGTAATGCAATGCATTGTGGGGGAAAGGAAAATCACTTCAAACGCTGTGAAATAGTAGCTGCTTTTTCGTATTATATTCCGTTTTGTGATACCCAACAACATCAAATACAATGGATAACAGTTTAAATGTTTATTATCAACAAGCAAATTGTGCAAATTCGTTGGAAAATGAACCCTGCAACACGGCCTTTAAGCATACAATCTGGGTCAATTAAGACTACACATCCTATTCAACTGTTTCCTCTGCCCAAAACTGTTTCAAAATAAAAGTCCTCACTACAATAATCCACTGTTAAACAATGTAACCCATTAAACTACTGAACTTTTTGCATTCAACTTTTAAACGGTCTACTTTTAAACTATCATTAAACTATCTATCTATTAAACTAGCTGTCTATCAACAACTTTTAAACTATCTACATTCAACTTTTAAACTATATAGATTAAACTTTTAAACAGTCTACTTTTAAACTATTATTAAACTATCTATTAAACTAGCTGTCTATCAACAACTTTTAACTTGTCATCAACTATGTCAACACTTGTCATCAACTATGACTCCTACCCACTGTAGCTAGTTAGCATGGTTAGCATGTTAGCATTGCTAACATTGTTAGCATTTTTAGCAAAACTGCTAAAAATGATTAGCTAGGTTAGCTAAGTCACATGGTTAGCATAGTTAGCATGCTAGTTAGCATAACAACTAAAAATGATTAGCTAGGTTAGCTAAGTCACATGGTTAGCATAGTTAGCATTGTTAACATGCTAGTTAGCATAGTTAGCACAACTACTAAAAATGATTAACTAGGTTAGCTAAGTCACATGGTTAACATAGTTAACATGTTAGCATTGCTAGCATGTTTAGCAAAACTGCTAGAAAACGTTAGTTAAGTAGCATGGTTAACATAGGTAACATTGCTAGCATAGTTAACATGTTTAGCAAAACTGCTAGAAAACGTTAGCTAAGTTTGCTAGCACTGCTATAAAACATTAGCATTAGCAAGTAGCATTGTTAGCATAGTTAAAAATCTTAGCATAACTGCTAGCAAACATTAGAGCCATTCCAACTTTCAGTTATCGTCAAATATCTACCTATACACAGCACATATTTGAATATCAACATTCATTAAACTGCTAGAAAACGTTAGCTAAGTTACATAGTTAGCATGTTAGCATTGCTAGCACTGCTATATAACATTAGCTAAGTAACATGGTTAGCATAGTTAAAAATCTTAGCATAACTGCTAGCAAATATTAGAGCCATTCCAACTTTCAGTTTTCGTCAAATATCTACCTATACACAGCCATTAAACTATTTGAATATCAACATTCATTAAACTTCCAGTCTGTCAACAACTTTTAAACTATTTACCTTCAACTTTTAAACGGTCTACTTTTAAACTATCATTAAACTATCTATTAAACTAGCTGTCTATCAACAATTTTTAAACTATCTACTGTCTATCAACAACTTTTAAACTATCTACATTCAGCTTTTAAACAGTCTACTTTTAAACTATCAACTTTTATTAAGCTATGCAATCACCATGTCTATCCTAGCATCACCGTAGTAAACATCTCTGTATTATCTGTTTTAACTATACATGATATTTTACATCACAACTTTAGCATTTTCATGCACTGGTAATTCCTTGGAATTACAGTGCATGACAATGCACTGTACTGTTCTTCCTAGGCTTCTTCTAAAACACCTGTAGTTTACGGAGGACGAACGAGAAAGCATCGTTTGATAAATCAGCCAGTAGTAGACAAATAACTTTTAGAAATAATCTGTACTGCAAAAACGAATGTTGGTGGGTATTTAAACTATCTAGCGGGTGTTCTTCCTAGGCATCTTATTCTTCCGCTAACGCATTTAATGCAGCTTCAAACTTCATTCAAACTATGTTACGTAGGTCTTACTTAGGACATGGGGGCTTTGTATTTTTCATCTTTGTAACTTTTATACTTTTTAAACTATTAATTAAAAACTATTCAAAATTTCCCCATAGACTTAACATGGGCTGATGACATCATAATAGAGCACTTAAGCAATTAGAATCCTAGGCCAGGTGTTCCGGCCACCTGCATCAACTGTCAGTTTCTCAGGCTTTAAGCATACAGTCTCATTCTCTTAATAAGACTACACATCTTGTTCAACTGTTTCCTCTGTCCACAACATAATTTAACCATTTAAACTATCCACCTATTTAACTGTTCAGTAATTCCAACTATATTAAACCTCATTTACATAGCAAATCATTTAACCATTTAAACTATCCACCAACTATAATAAACCTCATCTAGGCCTACCTCGCAAATAATTGAACCTTTTAAACTATCCACCTATTTAACTAGCCTGGCGGGCCATTCTATATCATTGACATGTATAGTCTGGCATCGAATCATTCACCTCGCTTAATCCAAGGGGCGGGCAGAGAATTGTCTTTCAAACTGCCTAGGCATGCAATAGGCCAGCGCTACGACCATATCCGTATCCGGCGGCAAAACGGCAAATACATCCTTCTTCGAAAGGAATGACTTAAGTGCATTGTGTTGATCTACTTTTAAAGAAAAGCACAAGTCCAACTCCTCCAAAGTTGACGCCAACGCCGATTCAAACAACCGCTCTTCGTTTGCCATAGCCACCTTCCTTGTTGTTCACCGTCGCAGGATGTCGTTATCCTGTTAAGCCCGCCTTAAGACTCTCTAACGAAATAGAGCGCTGTGATTGGCCGTCATCCACGGTGTTAAGGCAATAGAAATTCCTATGGTTCGATACTAGACGTACAAGCTGAGCAAATTAATTTGCCGCCGCTAGGGTGCGTCTAGATTTCTAGGCTACTATTTAACTGTTCAGTCATTCCAACTATATTAAACCTCATCTACCTAGTTCAGTCATTCCAACTAGAGATGTCCGATAATATCGGCCCACCGATATTATCGGCCCGATATTAGCATAAAAATGTAATATCTGTTAATATCGTTATCGGATTTTTTTTGCCTTAAAACCGATAAAATAATGCTTGCGTTACACCCAAATAGTGCCTATGCGCTCCTGAAGCGTTTACCGGCGCACAGATGATGACCTCATCAAGCTGCGTCTTGAAGCATACAAACAAGCGTGGATGGCTGCATTAACAAACTTGCTCGCTCTGTTTCAACATTATGTCTGTGGTTTGGAATTGGCCATGGCCGTCGTAGCCCTTGAGTTGGCCGTGACGCCCCTTTGAAAACCAGAGGTTTACAGGCCATGGTGGCCTTGGTGCCCCCTTTTTTAAATATTCTGCTTTGCGTCCTACTAATAGCGATATATATTTAGCCTATGGCCAAATTACGCAGTGGAGAAAGTGACAGCGCAAGAAAGTGCGTCCAAATTAACCCATTCTTCTCAGTTGAACTACTCGCGAAGTAGCCTACTCATCACACAGACATCACAAGTATCACATGAAAGAGCTTTTTCTCAGCTTTTAAACGATGTTAGCCGCTAATTGCTGTGGTGAACAGTTCGCGAGAAAAGTAAATAATATCATTCAATCATACATTCTACTGAAGGTTTTGCGTCCATCTCCCTACCCATTCATCTCGGTGGAATACTTCAGAACCCTTCGTTTAACATATGACAAACCATATATCAGATTAAACAGCAGACCTTACCGAACAGAAAGGTGTAAATCAGTCCCCTGTACAGTTAGCCGTTCCAGACTAATCCCGTTTTGAATTTGTAGTAAATTTCAACATACATGGATGTCTCCAAATTTGGGATTTAAGTTTTACACTGTGTTTAAATTGTTCCACATTATTTCATAACGGGCCAAATACAAAACAAATATTACAAATGTCGCCTAGATATCTGTAAATCAGAGGACAGCTGACTGTAAGAGTTTGTGAAAGTAGCCTTAATGATCACAAAATGCTAAGCATGCATCTAGGCTATTTAAGTTTCTTAAAGCTGAGCTGTGCTTAAATTGTTCAATACATGATTTCATAACAGGCCAAATATAAAATAAATGTTAAATATAGCCTAGATATCTGAAAATATTAGATGATCAGATGATTTACAGTTATATGTAATATGTCATGTTTTATGTTTTTGTATAGGCCTACAGTGATGCAGGTCTACTGCAGTGAATACAACTTTGATCATTTTTATAGCCTACTACTGTATAGTTAACTTTGGCCTTGGTGCCCTGACATGTGGCCTTTGTGCCCCCCACCAAATATGCCCAACTGAAGGCCAAGTGGCAGGGGCGGAGCTACGTGGTGGCCAGGGGGGGCCACGGCCACCACTGGTCAAAGCTTGGCCCCCCCAGCTCCGTTCAGTGAAAAGTAAAAAAAAAAAAAAAATGCCGTTTTCGACGGCACTTTGCCAACACTTTGCAAAGCAGGGACTGAACCAATTACTGCACTCTATCTAGCCCACGGTTGTGATCAAATCGTAAGTAGGCTAGTGCAGCAGTAGGACAATTCAAGTCATCTGTTAAAAACACTTAGTAGACTAGCCTATTACTTAACCTCAGTAACAACAGGTGAGTTGATGATGAGTTGGAACATTAATGCTAAT
Organism: Alosa pseudoharengus; assembly: GCF_046254945.1. Lineage (NCBI taxonomy): Eukaryota > Metazoa > Chordata > Actinopteri > Clupeiformes > Clupeidae > Alosa > Alosa pseudoharengus. Next base: position 12,830,434 of record NW_027468859.1, read on the forward strand.
AGATGTTAGAATGTGTCACGATAGCCAAGTGAGCTGCGTTGGGCTGTCCTTAGGTAGGCTCTGACATTGATGTGTGGGGCTGATCAGAAATAATCGGATGCCCGCGGTAACGCTTTACAAAAATATTTCGATAAAATTCGGGTGAAATGCAAGCATATTAGGCACATATCTCCGGATGGCTCCAATAAAAGTAGGCTAATAGGGCCTAGGCTAGGCTACTTTATAAAAAACATAATTTGCTGACTGCGTGTGGTTCTTGCCATAGCAGCTGGTCAGGCAGAGGCAGGCTGCTTTGCCTGAGTTCTTTGTTACATTACTCCAGAACTGTTCATCGCAGCGAGATGAAACCTTAATTGCGTGACAGGGCAGAAGTGGGGCTTTCCAACGAGACTAAACTCTTGCCTGTGCGATCAAGTAGGCTATGAAAATAAATAAATACATTTATAGTTTACCTGCGGACCCAATACTCTCGTTTGAATTACTCGCGAACCCGTGATCGCATAGATATGGCAAGCATATCAGAAGAAAGAGGAGACACAGGGCTATCTATTGGTACCAAGTATATCGATTCTTCTGGGCTATAAAAACAGACAACGTGACTGCAAAATAACATCATGTACAAAAACCAACTCTCGTTTGAATTAGGCTACTCACAAACCCGTGATCGGATATGCCACGCATGTCAGATGAAAGAGGAGATAGAGAGCTACCATTTGATACCAAGTACTGTACATCCTTCTGGGTTATAAAACAGACGAAATGACATCAAAATAATAACTTCATATAGCTCGACTTACCCCACGTTTTTGTGTGTTGTGGTGGCAAGGCATGTACATAATCCAACGCTATCATGTGTTTCTCTATGGCAAAGTTCATACGGTTTTGAGATCCCAGCAAATTCCTGCATGGCATCCAATTCGAGACACACATTGCATCTCAATTTATTCGACAAAGAAACACCCTTTTGCCTTCACTTTGTTCATGACAGTAAAGTTGTTTTAGAATCATCATGAGTGTACACACATAATAAGACTGATTAAGTAAGGTGCATTATCATAATGTTCTTTTTTATAGCATTGGCCTATTTATGGAAAACGATTTGGAGTGGACAACAAACTGACCTGTGTATCAGTGTTGGCTTTACACAATTTATTGCCATTATTAAAATAGGCTATCCTAATCTTCAAAACTTTTTGAGTAGTTTTCAAATAGTAGTTTTGATTCCCAAGTGCCACCCCAATAAAAAGTCTGGACCCAGCTGGCCCCCCCTATAAAATAATCCTGGCTACGCCCCTGCCAAGTGGTCTTGCCCCTAAAATGGTACTTCACCTCAAGTACTTATGTACTTCACCTCAAGCCTGAAGTATTTTTTGTAGCTCAAACAAATGTTTTCAAAATTGTGCAGTATAATTGCTTGCCACATTGTAATTGACTCATATTTGTGCATTCATTCTATTAAGGTGATTGAGTTTTAGGTAAAGAAACAGTTCATGAAGCATCCTACAAATGCAGGCTCATTTAACACAGAAAAAGGGTAGCCTGTCATACACTATGCCTGTTATTTTAGCTGGCTTTACATTCTGCTATGTTGCACATAGTTGGTCAGGTACAATGTTTTATCATTAGTGAAGAAGTCAAATTTGCCCTATTTGTTGTGGGCATTGTCAAGATTATCTCAGGGAGAGTGTAATCCAAACTGTTGTTTGAGACAATTAAAAAATAAAAAATAAACATGGCACTTTTTCCCTAAATTAAGTTGAAGTATTTTTCTTATTTTGCACAGACAATGTTAACATTTGGAAAGCCTTGTTGCATTCAAGAATGCATCCAGTGGGGCATCACAATAACATTAAGCATGTTGTGTTAATTCCACAACAGGAGATATGTGATGTTACCTAAATTAGTTTTGAGGAAAAATAACCCACATATCGACATCGGTATCGGCTGATATCGGAATCGAAATTTGAGAGTTGGACAATATCGGCATATCGGATATCGGCAAAAAAGCCAATATCGGACATCCCTAATTCCAACTATATTAAACCTCATCTAGAAAATAATTTAACCATTTAAACTATCCACCTCTTTAACTGTCCAGTCATTCCAAATATATTAAACCTCATTTAGGCTACCTAGCGAATAATTAAACCTTTTAAACTATCCACCTATTTAACTGTTCAGTCATTCCAACTATATTAAACCTCATCTACCTAGTTCAGTCATTCCAACTATATTAAACCTCATCTACCTAGCAAATAATTTAACCTTTTCAACCATCCACCTATTTAACTGTTCAGTCATTCCAACTATATTAAACCTCATCTACCTAGTTCAGTCATTCCAACTATTAAACATCATCTACCTAGTTCAGTCATTCCAACTACATTAAACCTCATCTACCTAGCAAATAATTAAACCTTTTAAACTATCCACCTATTTAACTGTTCAGTCATTCCAACTATATTAAACCTCATCTACCTAGTTCAGTCATTCCAACTATATTAAACCTCATCATGTTGGTTGCCAATTAGCACATAATCTGTTTTAACAATATATTTCACACCATATGTTTTGCATTTTCATGCACTGGTAATTCCCTGGAATTGCGTTTTCTAGTTTCAATTTATTGTGCTTATAGAGCGCCAAAACATTACACATGTATCATGGCGCTTTACAGAATGTAGGCAAACAGAGAAAAAAGGAAAGAAAGGAAGAAAAGAAAAGAAAGAGAGAGGCCCATGGGTAACAGGGGCAAGGAAAAACTCCCGTAGAATTGGAGATACATATAGGAAGAAACCTTGAGCAGATCCACGACTCAAGGGCCTGACCCATCTGCCTAGGGTCAGTACAGGACAGTAAGGTCTGTATACATGACAAATGCATATGATAGTCAGGTGTAGAGAATAAGACATGGTGTTAAAAGCACTTGAGCTGAAAGTTACAAGAGGTGGGATGATTACGTATCAGGTATGATAATTCATTAATCCTGATTTAGTGACAGAAAGTTCAAATAGTCCAGCGTTGGAATTGTCCAGGGGAAGGGAGTTGTCAAGGGGCATGTGGTGGGTCGGCAGACGGGCCAGTAATCCGGGCAGAGTTGTCATAGGCAGGTGATGGGTCGCTAGGCTGTACGGGCCAGGAATCCAGATAGGGGGGACAGTAATAGGGCAGTCGAGGATGAGACTTCAGGTGAGATGGGTGAGAGGAGGGCCAACACACGGATGGTTGATGACTGGTGATGATATACCTCACAAGCAGGGTGCGATTTGTAGGGGGGGGGGGGGGGTGGTTAGGATTTCCCCCCCTCTGGTTTTCCTATCCCTACCTCTGCTAAATTATTTTTATCGTCGGGGGGGACAACATTTATCCCCCTCTGCCCCTCATATTGATTAATGCTACTTCATATAAGTAAAGCGCTGCAACGTGAGAACAGTCTAGTAGGCTAGCCTACATAATAATCTGACATCAGAAACGCACCGTCACCGTCAGCACTGATGCTGCTGACACAGTGGCTGCGTGATAACTTAATTTGGCCTTGATCGTGCAGGACATTTCAGAATGTCGAGTGTGTAATCCATCATAAATGGCTAGGTTCAATGGAAAAGTTAGCTGGACAAATGAAAGAAAACGAGAAGGATTCAGTGAAGCATAATAATGTTTTAGAACCTTCAAAATTAGAAAACTGATGCAACTGAGATGGAGGACAACTGCACGTAGAGTAGAACGTAGGCCTATTATCCGAAGGAACTTACATTAAATGAGGAGATATTTGCTGAATGTCACAAAAAGTGTTACAGAAATTGCTTGGCATCGCTTATTCAATGGCTCTCTACCGAAACACCTGTAGTTTGCGGAGGACGAACGAGAAAGCATCGTTTGATAAATCAGCCAGTAGTAGACAAATAACTTTTAGAAATAATCTGTACTGCAAAAACGAATGTTGGTGGGTATTTAAACTATCTAGCGGGTGTTTTAACAGCTGCAAGAAATAGAAGCTTCATGGTCTTTATGTTCTGGTTCGTAAATTATTTTCATAAAACTTCAAGTTGCCCTATAACTTTACTCTCCAAACTCTTCACTGCACTGTAGGCAATTAACTGACAGTATGATAGGCTATTTATTTTCTGTAGGCTACAATAAACACATTTATTTTTTCAACTTTTGCAATATTACGCACTTGGCTACTGAAGGCAAATCAGCAGGAGAGAGAATGCACGTAGCCTATGCAGCGTGTAGCGCAATGTGTAGGCTATTTGGTTACCAACTAACACTGTTAGCCAATTCACTAACTTAAGACTTCAGTGCCATACAACGTTTTTTTACACAACAAATACAGAAAGGATGGAGGCAGCAAAAGTCGAGAAGTCCTTTCAGATGGGGCAAGAACAAGGTGAATTTGTATGCTTGTCAAAACGTAGTCCTACCCGGCATTAGAGGAGCTGATCATCATACCAAGCACACTCGCTGTTTAAAGTCATACACCACGGTAAACTAAAACTAAAATGTTACAAAGGTGGCAAAAACAATATAGGGTATTATTAGCCATGACATTACTAGGCATCGTTCGTTCATTTTTTTTTTTTTTTGGGGGGGGGTTACAAACTTATTGAAAATCATCCCCCCCTCTGGTTTTTACACAAATCGCACCCTGCTCACAAGTGAGGTACAGTAAGGGGGAAGAAAGAGAGATGTAGAGTGGGTTAGTATTAGTGAAAATCAAAATTAATGTCAATAAGTAATCAGTGGTACTATATATTGTTACAGTATACCATAGTGAGAAAAGGCAAGAGAGGGAGAGTTGAGAGAGAGAGAATGTGTTAAAATGTATTAAATGTGTCTAGTCCTGATGTACAACTCAGGGTTGTTTGTAGGATATTTATTTATAACATGTCACATTTGAATTTCCATCTGTCATGATTTTCAATAGCATTCTTCCATGTTTGTCAAAAATCCAGGGACTTACTTTCCATTTGGTTAAGAAAAATTTAAAAAGTAAGGTCAAAGAAACTTCAAGAGACATATTTTAATGAGTAGCCTTGACCTACAATATCAAAAAATGTTCAGCCTTGTTAATGAGTATTAAAACTGCAAAAATATCAGCGTTTGCACTGAAGACAGCAACAACCTCACTTCTTTATTTCATAAAGCGGCCTCTTCAGCATGTTAACCTAATGCTGGTCCTCCACTTATACACCAAGAAAATGGCCCACAAAGACCACTTCATCACCAATAGCATTGGACAGATGGCCAATAGCACACAGTAAATAGGATTAGAGGTCATCAAACATAAGTCCCATCAAGCCATAATGGACCCCTCTTAAATGTAATAAAGCTTCCTCAACAGGGCCTTCTCTTTTTGGGGTCCTGTTCATAAGTGGCTAAAGGGCAGAACTCACCCAGTTGTGAGGTGGAATTGTAGGGTATCGTATGTCTGTGAATAGGGAGCAGAGAGGGGTGGAGCGTAGCGGTGTGGCAGGTCATCTGTTACCAGCTTCACCAGAGGGACTATCTACTTCCACTAGTGCTTCTGGTTTCTGCCGAGTTAATAAGGAAAGAGGCCTCCTCACTGGAAATCAATGAAGCCTTCGCGGTGGACCCTCGGTCGTAATTGAGTTTATACAGATGTACTCAATTGTGTGCAACCAGGATTGTGGTCTGCATGTGTTAGTGAGCACTCAAACATACCAACACACTCTCTCTCTCTCTCCCACACACACTCACACACATGTTAACTTGCGGTGCTCACAGACACTTGCATTGAATGCAGTGCTGGAGACGCATCTCGTTCACTTTACATGGGCTTACGTCATCAGTTGCCGAGGTGAATTGTGGTTGCGTTGCTCCTGTTGCCTCCATAAAAAGTTGAGAAATGTTCAACTTTTGCTGCACCGATGGACAGCATCGCAAGGCACCAGCCAATCAAATTACGGTTATACTTCAAGGCATTTGCATAGTACACCCCCTAACACACACACTCACAAAACTTAACATCTCACTGCTGTTAGTCTTTTAAGAGTTTTGTTCAGAGGAGAGTGGTGTCTGACCCAAACAAAGAGAATAACAAACTTGTAGGTGAGAGTGATGAGAGTTAAGTTCACCTGCATCACACAGCACGTCTAACCCCCAGCTCCCTCACCTCTCACACACGCTCCGATCCTCTCTCTCTCTCTTTACCCTGGCCCTTATACCTCTCTTGTACACATCTCCTTTCATCTACACTCTCCAGGGCCTTTGGATGACTCAGCTCAAGAAGTATACACTCTTCATAACTGCACACACATACACACACATGAACGTACAACACACACACAAAATCAAACACATTATATACTTTTGACCAGTATATACAGTACTGGTCAAAAGTTTGGGGTCACTTAGAAGTTTCCATTCCACTCCATTATAGACAGAATACCAGCTAAGATCAGTTGCATTGGATGTTTTAATTGCAACAGTTTTTAGATTACATTATGTGTTTACTTGCAAAAGGGTTCGACTGTAGAAAGAAATGGCTAATCTTTAATGCAATATCATTTCCCATGATCAGCAACCATTCCATTTCCCATGATCAGCAACCATTCATCCAATGTTCCAAAGGCACATTTGCTAATCTGATATAATTTTAAAAAGCTAACTGAGAAAACATTGGAGAACCCTTTTGCAATTATGTAAGCACATAATGTAATCTAAAACTGCTGCCCTGATTAAAAAACAATGCAACTGATATCAGCTGGTATTCTGTCTATAATGGAGTGGAATGAAAATTTCTAAGTGTGACCCCAAACTTTTGACCGGTAGTGTATACAGACACAAAACCAAACACACAAGTACCGGTACATACACACAATTGAGTCAGGAAAGTGTACACACACACACACACACACACAAGTGAGCCAGGAATGTACACACACACAGTAATTCACACACATGGGTGCAGGTACATCAGATACTCTCTAATACACACAGTGAGAGATATAAGCACAAAGAAAATAACAATGGATTGTATCTCTAGAGCAATTTACAAAAATGCTTGAATTATAAATGAGCACACAACCTTCTCAATCCTGCTCTTCAGTTTCACTTTGGGTTTTTTTCTGACTGTAGTGCCTTTCAAATACACAGGCTAAATCAGCCATTAACTAGATGTACCGCAGAGCGGTACAAAATATGACCGCCGCCCAGTCCAGCACATTTTTTCCACAAAAATAAATCACGCTGAAAGGCCTATATGATTCTAACTGTCTCACTAAGGGCCCGTCCCAATACCTCCCCTACCCCTAGATTTTTGCCCTAACCCTCGTTTTTGCACGTGCACGTGTAGGGCTAGGGTGTCCCATTACTTTAGGGAGCAAGGGGAAGTGCTATTTTCCCCTTAAAATCAACCCTCAAAATATAGCCAGGACCAATGCAGGCTTAAAACGAAGTGGGAGATGAAATTACCCAGGATACCGTGCGAGCTCAGTGAGTAGGTCAATGTTTTCATATATTTTCGCAAATAAGCATATTAAAATTTCGAAATATGTTGGAATATGTTAGTTTGATGCACATCTGATGGACTGTTGAGTTTTGAACACTAATGTTAGAAAATATCTCACGAAGCTATCTGACGATGTTCATGATATCTGCTGATTGCTTTGAGAGAGTCTGCCCATCAAATAACGTTATAAATCAATCTGGGTAGTTTCGTCAATATTTAGGATGTGTGTTCTGACATTCACATGAACACGAATGTCTTTGTTGATTAACCAGACGTAGATAAACCAGCACAGCCCACACAACAATGACCGCTGGAACGGGCATGTTCCTGAATGAAAATAGTAGCAGGCTACTACCGGTAGACACGTCGGCGCTGCGCGTGACGTAGGTGAGCACGTTCGCTACGCTAATTTGCATATAGTGGTGTCCTAATTCATAGGGAAAGATCTTCACCCCCACTTCCCTTGTAGATGGGGCTTTAATGTTGAGGGCAATCAAAACCAAGTGGAAGTTTTAAGGGGGGAGAAATGGGACGGGCCCTAAATTGCATTATCCACACTCAATTCTCACTGGTATCTGCTAGACCAGGGGTCCCCAACCTTTTATGTACCATGGACCGGTTTGTTTCCTATTTTTTTTTTCACGGACCGGGGGGGGGGGGGTGATGGGGTCGGGGTCGGGGGTTCCATGTTCCATATGTGTTGTGCATGCATTACTTGAAAAGAACTAGCTCCAGTTATGTATGAACAGTGAAGGCAACGATCTCTTAAACATGTGAAAAACGTGAACTTGAAGAAGTGAAAATTGAACAATATGAACTATGAATATTGAACAACTTGAAGCTACATCTATAAGTGTGAACATGCTTAACAAAATATGGGAACAAAACATAACGTGCATTACGAATATAATCAGTGGGAGCCCTGTGCTTGTTTCCCTGCAACAAGAAGGTTCCATTATGGGGTGATGGAAGACAGTGACACCCTCAGTGTGTTTGAAAGGTCCAGTCGATTGCACAATTTGGTCTTAGTTGCAGTCATTGCCGAAAACCCGGCCTCGCATAGATACGTGGTGGGAAACGTTTTCAGCGCTTTTACGGCTATCTCGTGATATTCTGCTTTGGTTATGATCCAAAAACCCGCCAGAGAGGTTTCCTTATACACACTCTTAAGACCACCGTCATTTGCAATTTCGATCAACTGCTCTTCCTCCTGCGCTGACAAGTTAGGACTATTCGGGATATTGACAAATGGGTTGCGGACCCACTCATTGGTTTGCCGCAGGGGCGGAGCTACGTGGTGGCCAGGGGGGGCCACGGCCACCACTGGTCAAAGCTTGGCCACCCTGCTGGCCCCCCCAGCTCCTTTCAGTGAAAAGTAAAAAAGAAAAAAATAATTGCTGCCATTTTCGACGGCACTTTGCCAACACTTTGCAAAGCAGGGACTGAACCAATTACTGCACTCTATCTACGACCATTGGCCCAGTCAGGAAGTGTAGCCCACGGTTGTGATCAAATCGTGATAGGCTAGGCCTAGTGCAGCAGCAGCAGCGGGACAATTCAAGTCATCTGTTAAAAACACTGACTACTTCTTAACCTCATGCAGTAACAACATGAGTTGATGATGAGTTGGAACATTAATGCTAATAAGATGTTAGAATGTGTCACGAATCATAGCCAAGTGAGCTGCGTTGGGCTGTCCTTAGGTAGGCTCTGACATTGACGTGTGGGGCTGATCAGAAATAATCGGATGCCTGCGGTAACGCTGTTACAAAAATATTTCGATAAAATTTGGGTGAAATGCAAGCATATTAGGCACATATCATGGCTCCAATAAAAGTAGGCTAATGGGGCCTAGGCTAGGCTACTTTATATAAAAATCATAATTTGCTGACTGCGTGTGGTTCTTGCCATAGCTGGTCAGGCAGAGGCTGCTTTGCCTGAGTTCTTTGTTACATTGCTCCAGAACTGTTCATCGCAGCGAGATGAAACTTTAATTGCGTGACAGAGCAGGTATGAAAACAAAAAAAAGAAATCATGAAATTAAATCAAATTGATTCATATTTATAGTTTACCTGCGCATAGATATGGCAAGCATATCAGAAGAAAGGGGAGAGACTATTGGTACCAAGTATATCGATGCTTCTGGGCTATAAAAACAACGTGACTGCAAAATAACATCATGTACAAAAACCAACTATCGTTTGAATTAGGCCCTATTCACGAACCCGTGATCGGATAGATATGCCACGCATGTCAGATGAAAGAGGAGATACACAGAGCTATCATTTGATACCAAGTACATCCTTCTGGGTTATAAAACAGACGAAATGACATCAAAATAATAACTTCATATAGCTCCACTTACCCCACGTTTTTGTGTGTTGTAATGGCAAGGCATGTTCATAATCCAACGCTATCATGTGTTTCTCTATGGCAAAGTATGTTCATAATGCGGTTTTGAGATCCCAGCAAATTCCTGCATGGCATCCAATTCGAGACTCACATTGCATCCCAATTTATTCGACAAAAAAACACCTTTTTGCCTTCACTTTGTTCATGACAATGCAGTAAAAAGTTGTTTTAGAATCATCATGAGTGTACACACAGAACACACAAACTCGGGTTCAGTCAGGTCAGATCAGTTCGTGTCACAGATATGGAGCGCAGAAAGGGCATTTTTCATTACTAAATAAAAATGGCATTTATTTCTGTAAGGCGCACACCACATGTCTGTAAATTGCTCAGCCCCAAAGCCCCCCTCCACCATGGTTCTTATATTGCCAGATTCAGGACAGTCTGCCCTACACATACATGAAAGTCATGTCCAGCTGACAGAGATACATTTCAAAATAAGAATGGTATAATATGCTTTTTGTCTTTGTATTATTTAAAAATCAAAATTAAATCAATGCAAGTATTAATATGAATTGGTGGCAGATCTGGGTAGCCTAGACTGTTCTGAAAAAAATATAGCATGTGTAAATTGCACTTACAATGACCAGGATAAATGCTTATAACTAAAGGTAGTGGAAAAGCCCTTAAAACAGTCTAGGGTTCTAAGGGTAAATTTCTTAATTCAGAGCCATGTTACTTACAGCCAAGTACTTAGAGTGGATATCAGAAAGAAATATAGTTTGGCCATCAGTATAAGATTAAATATCTGAATACAATATTTGTAGTATTTATTATTGTTCTTTAACATCATTTGAATAAGACTGATTAAGTAAGGTGCATTATCATAATATACTTTTTTATAGCATTGGCTTATGGAAAATTATTTGGAGTGGACAACAAACTGACCTGTGTATCAGTGTTGGCTTTACACAATTTATTACCATTATTAAAATAGGCTATCCTAATCTTCAAAACTTTTTGAGTAGTTTTTAAATAGTAGTTTTGATTCCCAAGTGCCACCCCAATAAAAAGTCTGGACCCAGCTGGCCCCCCCTATAAAATAATCCTGGCTACGCCCCTGGTTTGCCGTGGATCTTTGGAGGATGGGAAGTAACGCTCAAACTCATTTGAAAGCGCAACAAGGTGATCGCGCACCAGCTGCGACAGAAAGGGCCCTGCCTCAGTCTCTCCCAAAACCCCCACTACTGTTTGGAACATATCAAATACACCCCGGTCCACTCGTCGTCCCCACAAATCAAGCTTGGTTTTAAATGCCGCGACTTTCTGCCAGTTTAAAGACGGTCGTCATTCTCCCCTGGAGTGACAGGTTGAGGTCATTAAGCAACCCGAATATATCACACAGGTAAGCGAGTTTTGACACCCAGTCCTCATCACTAAAATGTTTAGCTAACGGTGACTTTTTCTGTAAGAAATCTCTGCAGCGGCTCTCGCAACTCAAACACTTGATGCTTGTTTTTTGTTGCTCATTCTAGCAGTTTAGCTAACTTCGTGTGACACTACCGTTCGCTAAGAAGGTGAAGTGAGCTGACCTGAGGCTGCGCAGCGCTGAAGGCAATATGTAAAAGTGTTGAAGGCAGGACAGACAGACGTAAGAAAATAGACCTTGCAAAATGCAAACATGCCTGCAATTAAACAACTGCATATAGGCCTATGCCATGTAAAAACGTGACATTATTGCGAATGAAATTTAATTTAGTTTGCATGCATTTTTTTAAAAACTCATGTCGTAGCCTACGGCCCGGTTAGGAATGTCCCGCGGCCCGGTGGTTGGGGACCGCTGTGCTAGACAACAAGTACCAAAACATAATTAGTTCATAGATTTCACATGTAAAATTAATTTTGTACAACCCAACCCCCATCTTGCCTGCTCATAATTCTGAGAAATTCTTGAATTGTGTGCATGCACACGTTTATGTTTATGTGTGTGGGTGTGTGTGTGTGCTTGTGTGTTTGTCTGCGTATGTGTGTTTGTGCATGTGCATGCATGCGTACATATGTCTACTGTGTGAGTATGTGTCATACGTATGATTACTGTGAATGTATGTGTGTGCTTGTGTATCTGTTTATGCACATGTGTGCACATGGAATGGGTTAACATGACCCCTGGAGGCAAACATACAGAAAAAATTGGTCATCCTAGGCCTTATGGTTCTCAAGATATTCACAGAAAACTGTGTCTGCCCTACCCTCCTTTCGGGGGGTCCAGTCCAGCGGGGGGGGGCTACAGATCAAAATGAAAAACGATGGTTCCATGCTATCCATGTGGGGTTACATGCCCATCAAGTTTCGTGTACCCCGGTCTTTCAGTGTCCCAGGAATCCTTGTTGGTGTACGGTCACTAAATGTACACATAAATAATTTTATTGTAAGGCCCCCCATGAACGAAAGTTCACAAAACTTGGCATGCATTCGGAAGGTGTCATAATGATCCTACACTTTCAATTTCGTGCAGTTTTGACCATGTCAGCCAGAGATATTGTGATGAAAACACCTAATTTTTTGCTTTTTAATTTTTAACTAGTTGGCGCTATACATGAAATAAGTGGTAATGGGATGGGTTGACATGCCCCCTTAAGACCAACATACAAAAAAAGGTGGACCTCCTAGGCCCTACGGTTCTCGAGATATTCACAGAAAACTGTCTCCGGCCACCTACAGGCCAGTTGGTGTATAGTAACATAAATTAATTTATTGTGTGGCCCCCCATGAACGGAATTCCACGAAACTTGGTGTGCATTCAGAGGGTGTCATAATGATCCAATTTCGTGCAGTTTTGACTATGTTAGGTCACAGATACCTGCGATTACAACACCTCATTTTTACTTTTTTGTGTTTAACTAGGTGGCGCTATACATGATCAGGGTTCCTACGCAGTATGGAAAACCTGGAAAAGTATGGAATTTGATTTTAGTAATTTCCAGGTCTGGATAAGTATGGAAAAAAGAAACAAGGGTATGGAGAAATATTTGTGTTTCCAGACTATTGCATCTACAGTACTAATCACTTCACTTAGGTCATAATGAACCATTCCTACTGTTGTGTAGCTTAACTGTCGGTCCACATCGTCAACATACAATTGAATGGGGGTCCTCAGAAAAAAAAATTCTCCCACAAGGGGACCCTGGAACCAAAACCAAATTGAGAACCCCTGCTCTATGCACGTGCCCTACACCATTGTGCACTGGTATGTTTGCGTAGCTCTGCTATTTTCGGCTAAAACACTGGTAGACTTTTTTGATTTTGTAAAAGATACCAAGACATGGATACTGCATTATCTGATAAATTGTTATTGCAAACAAATAATATTGTTTATGGTGATTTCTGAGGCTTCTGCCAGCAGTGCACTAGTCTCCAACATATGTAGGCTATGCTGTATCTACAGAGAACTAAAAATGTGAGTGCACCTTCCAACACAGCACTTCCCCCAACTAAAAGTATCCAAGGGCTACCAAGTTAATAATAAACATTGACAATGCTAGTAGAACGCTCCATTGACAATGTCTAGAATATGGTCAGAAAAATTTACCGTGGCCCCAGCCGTGGTGCAACTGGCTGGGGCACCTGCACCGTACGCCGGCGACCCGGGTTCGATTCCCGCCCCGTGGTCCTTTCCGGATCCCACCCCGATTCTCTCTCCCACTCACTTCCTGTCACTCTCCACCACTCTCCAATCCTGTCGCATTAAAGGCATAAAAGGCCAAAAATATATACTTAAAAAAAAAAAAAAATGTACCGAGAAGTTTGAAAATTTGAGTATGGAAAAAGTATGGAATTTTGAAATGGAAAATGTGTAGGAACCCTGGGTTATGGAATGGGTTGACATGGCCCCTTGAGATAAACATCCAAAAAAAATGGTCCTCCTAAACCCTACGGTTCTCGAGATATTCACAGCAAACTGTGTCTGCCCTACCTAGGGTTGCAAAATTCCGGGAATTTTCAAAGTTGGAAACTTTCCATGGGAATTAACAGGAATAAACGGGAATTAATGGGAATAAACTGGGAATTTTTAATATGGCAAGTTAGTCTATAACAGGGAACTTAATGTAGTGGACAAAACCCCATCTTGCAGTCTAATATTAGTTAAAACAACCTGATTTAATACAATTTCAGTCAAATTTCTACCCTGCACATATGTCAATCACATGCACATAGCAATCGGCATAGGCTGCTAGACATAAAGGAAACCTATGGTGCGTTCATATGCATGGGGAAAAAATTTTCAAACCAATCTGATTTTGTTGTTGAGTGGTATGGTGTATCTTGGGCAGTTCAGTGTTGCTAGTTTAGCATGCTAGTAAACCATAGGCAGAGAATGGGATTTCCGCTAGCATGCTAGCTAGCTTTGTATGCTAAGCTAAGCGAAAATACCAACATACAAATCATATTGCTTATTATTACGAAACAAAATGTTAATGTTTGTATACGAAACAGTTTGTATGAATTACTCAAAATTTCCAGTTAATTCCCGTAAATTTCCATTAATCCCCATAATTTCCTTTAATTCCATGAAAGTTACCAATTTTGAATATTTCCAAACTTCCCCAACTTAACTTCCCATGGTAAGTTTCCGGAAAGTTTCCAGAAATTTACTGGAAATTTTCCGCCCCTTTGCAACCCTAGCCCTACCCTCCTTTCAGGGGGTCCAGTCCAACGAAAAACGATGGTTCCATGCTATCCATGTGGGGTTACATGCCCATCAAGTTTCGTGTACCCCGGTCTTTCAGTGTCCCGGGAATCCTTGACGGAAATTTGGAAATTTTACGGAAACATGCGAAAAAAAAAAAAATCTGACTAAACCTATATGGCCGCTTCGCTGCGCGGCGGTCATAATAAGATAGATCCTTTTATACAGGTTTGCTTGGGTCTTCACAAAGATGTAATCCTCACACACCAAGCAGTATTGGGCACACACACACAATCAATTTCATAAATACACTTTCAAACATATGCAAATGCAGGCTCTGAGAGACAATCACAGACAGTGAACACAAAGTAGATCTATTTCTTTATCACACCTGCATGCACACAAACTTATAATACACACCAATACTGTTTGACTCCCTGATGAAGGCTTGTTTGCCGAAACGCGTCAGAGTTTTTTTAAAGGTTTAAATGTAACCAAGCCAACAAAATAAAGGCTTTTTAACCTTTGACAATTGAGAGTGCCTTGGAATCCCCTGTTTTTTTCTCACACACCAATACCTATTTATCCTCCCCTCCCTATCCCTCTCTCTCACACACACATAAAGAGGAGGGATTGTATGTCTTAAATGGCAAACTCCTTGTCAGCAGTGCATACCTGACTACAGCAGACATGAGGCCAACCATCAGCTTTAACATGTCTTACCTCTTCATGACGGTAAAGTTGCTGTAGCCCATAACTGCCAACGCTACCGTTTTTCCCGGGTTTCTCCTGTATTTCAAAGTCATCTCCCGGCTCCCTCCCATTTTGTTATTTCTCCCGGAAATCTCCTGGAATTTGCATGACCATCAAACCTCATTTTAAAATCACGGATCCATTCATGTTTTCTGTTAATCTGACATTTCCCAGGTTGCCAAATTGTGTATGAAATGGCAACCCAACACCAAAATAAGGAAGCGGGTGCCCACTGTGCAGCCTCTGAGTCTCGCAAGCAAGTGGGCTAGTTGAATAGGCCACATTATACCTGTTATTGATACACAATAGGCAAATTGTGTCCCCGGAACATAATCTGACAGCAGCTTTGTATTTTTTTTTTTTTTTTTTTTTTTATTAATGTTTTTGGAAGACAGCAGAACATACAGAGCATAGACAACAGGTGAAAATTACAAACATACAGTCAGTTCCCTGTCTTTTTTTTTTTTTTTTGATAAAGCATAGAAACAACACACACAAAAAAAAAAAAAAAAAAAAACACAAACAAGAACAAAGTGCCTACAAACTTAAAATTAACATAGACCTCTGAGTATATCAGTATAATAGTTACATCCAATATAATACCAGTATCAGTTATCTATCTAAGCAGACATATCCTCTAAATAATTCAGAAAGGGGCCCCAGACCTGATTGAAGATATCTTCTCTCCCCCTGACGCTGAAAGTTACCCGCTCATATAAAGCCATTTTGGTCATTAGCTCAATCCATTCCTTAAAACTACAAAACTCAGATGACTTCCAATGCCTCAATATTATCCTACATCCTGTTATGGTTGCAAGTCGTACCCATAGCCTCTGTCTTTCAGTTAGATTAATGTTATCTGGTAACAGACCCAAGATACATAAAGCTGGAGACTTCAAGAGATTAAGTTGAAAAAGACCATTCAAGAGAGTAATAATCCCATCCCACAAGCGATCATTTTTTCCACAGTCATATAGCATATGAACTAAAGTCCCAGCTTCTTTCTGACATTTCCAACAGGTGTCCTTGTCTGCTAATTTCAGTTTGGCGAGTTTACTAGGGGTCCAATAACTTCTGTGGAGTAATTTATATTGGATAAGCTGTGACTGTGTTTCCCGCGAACAAGTGTACCAGGAAGCAACAAGCTTCTTCCAGCCATCTTCTGGAATCTGAGTTCCCAAGTCTTCCACCCAGCATAGTCTCAACCCCTCCAAATTGGGTGATCGCACCTCTCTGATGATCTCATAAAATTTAGATGCTCTACTAATATTATTGCCAGCTATTAGGAATAGTTCCTGGATACTAGATGGAGGGTCTGGGTTAGTGTGCAACTTAGCTTTGATACAGTGTCTAACTTGTAAAAATTTCCAAAATTCCCTTTGATTAAGATTAAATTCTTGTCTGATTTCAATGAATGATTTCATACCATTTTGACCAAATAGATCCCCGAGCTGATTAATTCCGGAGCTGACCCACGCATCCCACATAAACGGTTTCTTACCTATTAATAGTTTTTTATTCCACCAAATGGAGGCTTTAGCGGTAAGATAAGGATTGGTATTAATTAATTGGTGAGATCTCAACCAAGTCTCTTGTACAAAAGCCAAAACTGGATCTTTAAAGGGTACCGGCCTTCCTGTCTGAGTGAGAAAGGCCTCTAAAGATGTAGGAGCCACAAGCTCCTCTTCGACTTTAACCCATGACGGCCTCTGCTCAGGAGAGTTATTTATCTTATGTAACTGGGAGAGAGAAAATGCATAATGATACCAGTCCACCTTAGACAATGCTAAACCACCACTATCTTTAGCAGCATATAATTTGGACCGATTGAAAGCTGGCTTTTTGCCTGCCCACACATAACCCTCTACAACTATATTATAAAGCTTAAACAAGTTTTGAGGAAATGTTAAGGGTAGCATATACAAAATATACTGGATCTTGGGGGATATAATCATTTTAACCAGATTAATTCTGCCCAATAAGGATAAATTCATTTTTACCCAATTCTGCAAAAGAGGCCGAATATTTTGAATCACTGGAGAAATATTCACTTGCATTAAATTATCCAATCCAGGTGTCAGTTTAATCCCTAAGTATGTCAAACCCGCAGGCATCCACTTAAATTGCCATGTATTTCTAATGGCTGGGGGACATATTTTAGAAAGAGGCATAGCCTCTGATTTTGACCAATTAATTGTGTAGCCAGAGATGTCAGAGAATGAATCAATAATTGAGGAGATGGCAGGTACTGCCACGTCTGGATTACTTGAGATCAAAAGAATGTCACCCGCATACAAAAAAAGTTTGTGTTCTTCCTGGCCCATATGTACCCCTTGGATGCATTTACATTCACGCAATGCAATTGCAAGAGGTTCCAGAAATAGGGCAAAAATGAGAGGTGATAAAGGAGAACCTTGTCTAGTGCCACGACTAAGATTAAAAGATGGTGACATTATCCCATTGGTAAGAACAGTAGCCATTGGATCTGTGTATACTAACTGCAACCACTGCATAAAGGACGGACCAAAGCCAAACCTCTTCAATGTATAAAACAGAAAGGCGTACTCAACTTTGTCAAACGCCTTCTCCGCATCTAGAGAGAAGGCAACAACAGGATCTAAGTTATTTCTGCTCTTCCAAAAAATATGTAATATCCTGCGTAGATTGTCAGCTGAGCATCTACTTTTAACAAATCCAACCTGGTCCCTATGCACCAAACTGGGAAGCACCTTCTCAAGTCTAGCAGCAAGTATCTTAGAAATGACTTTTTCATCTACATTAATTAACAATATTGGACGATAATTCCCACAATATTGTGGGTCTTTCCCTTTCTTATGTAGTAATGTAATCACTGCTGACCTCATACTAGGTGGCAACCTACCCTTCTGTAAGGCATATTGATAGACTGCTAATAGTCTTGGAGCCAGATCGTCCACAAAAGACTTGTAGAAATCTGATGGAAATCCCATCATTGCCAGGAGCCTTACCCAGCCTAAGAGTATTAATTGCCTGCCTAACTTCAGTTAATGTGATCTCTCCCTCCAGTAAATTTCTTTGAACGTCAGTCAGACTAGGAGTTTTAATAGATGAAAAGAAATCTGACAGCCTCTGTTCCCCGACCGGCCCATTAGAGGTATATAGCTCTTCATAGAATTTAGTAAAAACATCATTAATTTCCTTTTTATTGGTGGTCAACTTATTATTATTATAAAATATAGAGGGAATTAAATTACTAGATTGTATCTGTCTAACCCTATGTGCCAATATTTTGCCTGTTCTCTCACCTTGTTCAAAATATTTCTGGTTCAAACAGAACATTGCATATTCAACTTTTTTCTGCATAAGCTGTTCAGCTCAAATTTAAGCTTAATTAATTTATTCCATATTTCCCTCTCAGGATGCTGTGTGTGTTGTCTCTCAAGTACCTTAATATCCTGTTCTAATTTCAACAATGTATCCCTCTGAGCTTTTTTGATCGAGGAGCTATACTGAATAAGATGACCCCTTACGTAAGCCTTAAAAGCATCCCAGGTTATTCCAACATCATCTATAGAACCTTCATTGCAAACCCAAAAGTCATTCATTATTATTCTTATATATTCACAATAACCCTTGTTTTGTAATAGTGAGTTGTTTAGACGCCACCTAAGTGAAGGTTTCACTCCTTCTCTGCTAGATAAAACAAACTCTATAGGGGCATGGTCAGTTACAACTATGTTACCAATGGAGGACCCAACAGTTTGACTCACCAAAGAGCGAGAGACAAGGAAATAATCTATCCTAGAATACGTAGAATGTGGATGGGAGAAGAATGTATAGTCTCTTTCTTGAGGATGGAGCAATCTCCATATATCCACTAGGCCCAATTCCTCTGACAAAACATCCACTGCAATATATACAGGGTCATTATTTCGCCTGGGTTGGGAAGATTTATCCAAAAACACATCCCTGACCTGGTTGAAATCCCCCCCAACTACAATATTTGTATTTCCAATATTCCGTACTAGGTTACAAACTGTGTGAAAGAATTCTGGTTGAGGAGAGTTGGGGGCATAGATATTGACCATAGTCATTTTCTGACCCTTCAGGCATGCATCCAAGACCACCCATCGACCTTCTTGATCAGCATAATGTTTAAATACCCTGAAATCCAAGTTCCTCCTAATCAATATGATCACCCCTCTTTTCCTACTGGAATATGTACTATAAAACACTTGGCCCACCCAATCTCTTTTCAGTTTTAAAGATTCTTCTTCATCAAGATGTGTCTCCTGAAAAAAAAGCAATGTCTGTCTTCTTCTGCTTTAAATATGTTAGGATTTTTTTTCTTTTAACAACATTATGGCAACCAGCTATATTCCATGACACTATTTTATATAAAGCCATGGAGCCCTAAAAACCACATTATTGTTAATGGACAATTAGCCCAGAGGACTTCAGTTCGTGTATTCATTACCATATGACAAATTTCCTGATTAAACCCAGAGGACATTATAGATTCATCTGTACAAAACAGTAGGCACAACAACGTGAAAAAATACAACAAAACAAACATTAACAGTAACAGTTGGGCAAAACCGGGCCCAGAATAACAAGAATTAAGCAGGTCCGTAGTACTCATTGATCCCATATATGGCCTCCCTCCTCACTCGTTCCTCCCCCCTCCCCCTGTATTAGTATCTCAACAGAAAAACGTCGGAAAATTAACTTAAGTGTCCCGGATCGCATTTTCAACTAAATCAAACTGCAGGAAAGTCCTGAATATTCCCGCCATAGAATCATCCCAAGCCTTATTAGAAGCAGCTTTGTATTCTATAACCCAAATGAAAAAAATAAAAAGATATGCATAACGTTAGGCATAGCTACACAGTTTGTGAATGGCTGGGAATAGCATATAGCCTAACGTCCGGGAGAAAAAGCAGATATCCAAGCAATAACATATCGTTAGATTTAACTGAACTATGGGCCCAGTAGGTGTATTAACCACTGCCATCTACGTTGGAAAGCACCTGACCTCCATCGTCACCTGCCGGGAAATTAGCCAATGCCAGGCCGCTGAGAAACCGCTTCACCGCTGCTGGAGTTGAAAACTGATGTCGTTGATTATCCAAAGAGAAGGTCATGATGGCAGGATAGCGAAGAGAATAGTCGATATTGCGTTGTTGTAGCAAGCGTCGAACCTCGTCAAATTTCCTACGTTTGTCTTGTACCTCCTGCGCGTAATCCTGGAAAAAACGGACTCTCATCTCTTGCCAGATTATCTGTTTCTTTTTTCTAGCAGCCGTCAGAACAGACATCTTGGCTTTGTCACGCAGAAAGCGGACGATGATGTGTCTCGGTCTCGCATCCTCAAGTGTTGGTGCGGGGCCCACACGATGGATTCTGTCTATTTCGTACCAAGCATCCACCTCAATATCCAATGCCTCGTACAGCAGAGTTTTCAAACATCCCTCTAAGTCAGAGCCCTCAGCTCCTTCTTTGACACCAGAGATTCTGATATTCTGGCGTCGGGAGAATCCCTCCAGCGCCGTCAGTTTTTCTTGCAGCCGCTGGTTCTGTTTCACCACGTCCTTTCTAATTGAGCTAGCTTTAGCCTCTTCATCTTCTAACCGGGAGATTCTTGACTCAGCTTCTTCCACCCTAGCGCCGAGGTTGCTCACAGTCTCATTAAGAGACTCGATACCACCTTTCACCGCATTCATGTCATGAGCTAGCTGCTCAAGAATAGATCTTATAGTAGTCAACTCAGAGGCAACGTTATCTTTAGATGAACTCGTGGATGCAACAGGTGACTCAGCCATTGCAGATAACGAATTAGCCTGGGAGTTGTGAGCAACTTTCCCTCGCGAGGCAGACGGCTGGTTGCGCGTAAAATAATGACTTTTCTGACTCATCCCACTGTATTTGCCCGATCTAGACCAAAATAAAACGAATCTATCGACGTTAACGTATTTTGTATAAGGGTTTTTGAGGAATAACGAGCTCCGCTCCGATTTAAGCAGCCATCCAGGGGGTCGTTTCTAGAAAAGTTAGCAACGGCGTTGCTCAACCACCATGGTACGACGCAACAACGACACTGTTACACCTGTTTCCAGAAAGCATCGTACCTGTGTCGCAATTCGCTACCTCCGACGTTCGAACACCATAGTTCCAACAACGTTGTTGATGATGCAGCGATACATATCATTGGTGGAAACAGTGGCAACGTGTAATACCCCACCCCCTAGAAATGTTCTGTCACCGCCTATGTCGACATGTTTCTAATCTAAACCGAGTGATTAATGCTGGTATTGTCATTGCCATCAGCCAAAACCTAAACCTATTGCAAGCATATAAAACAGTTAACTTAAGCAGACCAATATGAGTGATTAGTTGTGTTAAATATCTATGTGTTGGAAAAAATATATAGCCTGGACAAATATCTGGGTATCCCATAGTAGTACAGTACGCTGTGTTTGGAAAATAGGGTCCCGCTGGATTTTCATGTAAAAATTGATTTTTTTGCATATTTTGCTAATATAGAGTCTAAGGAACAAGATTTTTTTTGTCTTCAAATTTTCACAATCCATCTTTAGTGTTTTTTCCTGTATGTTTTAAAATAAGCGATTATATCTAGTCCGAAAAGTGATTTTCACATTTTCTTCTAATTTTTTGACAATTAATTCCACTTTTTGCACACAAAACCCCCAGATAATGTAGAAAGGTTGTTGGTTCTAAAACAATATCCATAGTTTTCAAACTTTGAGTGTCTGAAAAGTGTAAAAACACCTCCACCCTTGTTGCCCATGTCAAAAAACGACTTCTTAATCTTTGCTTTTCTTGATGCTTTCCTTGACCTGCCATGTCATTCTATTGTCTACCTTAAGAGAAATTTGTCTTAGAAATAATCTATAATAGTACAAATAGGCAACACAGTACACCACTAGGGGTCATAGGCATGGGTAGTTGAGTAACAGTAGGCAAAATTAAGAAACAAAAGAATATAAGGTACAAACAAACAGACAAACCACGGATGGCCCTCTCACAGCCTGAACTAATACAAAAAACAAATAACTCAAGGGAAAACATTGCTCAGACACTAAACCATGTGCATTTGCTCTCTTTAAAAGCAACGGGTTATCCACAGCCAACAGGCCGGGCGTTTGAGAGAAGCAATGAAGTCTTAGAATTAAGAATAAAGCCATGTTCTTCCAACAACAACAACCACAAACACCCATGCGGCAAAAATATCAAATGACCGGCTGTGTTCTCCCAGAGAGGAAGCTACGTATATGATCACCACCCACGGGTGGGCGTGTGCGCCAGCGCTGCAGGTCAGCCTTTCTGCATACAGTACACACCTGGCTTTAAAGTTCACCATCCTTGTAGCATACCTATCTGCCAAGGCCTGAAGGGGACGGGGAGAATATTTACTTCTGCTAAATACTCATGTGAAACAGACTGTGGGAGGTGGAAGGGGATTGAATGCGGTCCGGCAGTATTATGAGTGGAACGTCTTAAGGGGGCCCTTTTCCCCATACAGCCTGATCTTATAGTGTGTGCCAATTCCATCAAGACACTCCACAATTTAATACTTGGTAGACACCCATGTATCCTGGATTTTGTGGCGACCGTGAAAATGGTTCTTGCAAAAGAGTTTACATGTACATTATATTTAGCAGACACTACTTGACCAAAGTCACTTACATACTGTATGTCAGCTATATTACAAGGGATCACATTGTCCCCGGAGCAACTTGGGGTTAAGTGCCTTGCTCAAGGGCACAACAGTGAAAGCCGGGAATTGAACAGACAACTTTCAGGCTACTGCACGCTAGCCTAGCTCCTTAACCACTACACTACCACTGCCCACTTGAAAGACTAGAGTGCCAGGTGGTAATATGGGTGCAGTGTCAGGACCACACACTGCAATCTCCCAGAA
Source organism: Alosa pseudoharengus (assembly GCF_046254945.1). Lineage (NCBI taxonomy): Eukaryota > Metazoa > Chordata > Actinopteri > Clupeiformes > Clupeidae > Alosa > Alosa pseudoharengus. Next base: position 12,853,621 of record NW_027468859.1, read on the forward strand.
GAACTACATTTATTGAGCTAAAAACATAACGCAACATTTCGACCCACCAGGGTCTTTATCAGGCCTAATGATGACCCTGGTGGGTCGAAACGAGCTGAGGGAGCAACTGGGGCCATTTACACTTCTTTTCAGGGGGTAAGGTCCTGACCAAGTCATGAAGTGTCCTGTTGAAACGTTCACATTGACCATTCCCCTCTGGAGGATAAGTGGCGGTTCTAGTCTTTGTTATGATGTAGGTGTCACACAGGTGCTTCAACAGCTCCCCCTCAAAGCTGCGCCCCTGATCAGAGTGGATTCTTCTTGGCACGCCATACACATAGAACCATCTCTCAGTTAGAATCTTAGATACGGTGGAAGCTCTCTGATCAGGGGTGGGAAAGGCCTGGGTAAGCTTTGAGAAAACATTTGTGATAACCAGAACATTCTCTTGTCCTATGCTCAATCCAAGAGAGTAAAGTCAATGGAGATTATCTACAAAGGCTTAGTGGCTAACATATTTCCCAAGAAATGGGTTGTCTTGCTTTAGCAAGCACAGTGCTCACACTCAGAACACCACTTTTGCACCTCATGCCACATCTGGGGCCAGTAGCACCTCTGTCATATCAAATCTGTGGTCCTGTCCACCCCCAGATGGCCGTGGTTGTTGTGTAGGCTAGTGAGCACTTCGACTCGCAACACCTTTGGCAGTAAAAGCTGCAGCACTGGATCCCTAGAAGGAGGAGCCTAGATCGCTCGGTACAAGGTCCCACCCACTTCCTGTATCTGGGACCACTGCTTTATCAACTGCGGACTTCCCTTGGTTCACTCCACTTGTCTTAACGGGTATGTGGTCGTCCCGGTCACCAAAACCACAGGTATCTGGAAATACAGGGATCAGTCCCTTGTAGGACTTTCAGGTCTCTTTTGGTTCGACCAGGGATGGTGTCCACCATACAAGATTCTGTCATCCAAGAGTCTTGGATAGGTGCACTCGAGGCTTGCATGTTGGCTATGGCAAGCGGCAGGGGAACGTCCAGGCCGTGTGACACAGATCGCAAAGTGTTAGTGGGGCTTCTGGGAAACCTAGAAAGGGTATCGCCATTGCAATTAGCTGTCCCAGGATGATATTTGATGAAATAAAGAGGGCAAGCTGAGAAACCCAGCAATAATCCAGAGTGCCCAGTTTCGCTGACTGCAGGTATTGGAGGGGATTGTTGTCAGTGTACATGGTGAACGTGTTGCCCAGGAGATACTTGCCATTTTTTTCTGTGATTGCCCACTTGACTGCAAGGAGTTTGAGTTTCATGGCACTATAATTTGACATGTTCCTCTCACTTGGCCGCAAGCCCCGGCTAGCAAAGGCTATTGGTCGCTGTAACCCATCCTTCTCCTGTGACAGAACTGCCTCCAATCCATGCATCCGTCTCTAAGATAAAGGGACGACTGAAATCAGCATAACCTAGGACTGAACAAGCCATTCTTTTCAGGCTCTGAATCCAGAAAAAGTTCTGAAGGCAAACCTGAACGTCACTTCATTCAATGTTAACTATCCAATATTCAGATGTCTGTAATTGAAATGTATGCAAATTAGCGCATAATTAATGATATATTGTTAAATTACATGCATAAACATATATTTTCAGAAAACTTGTAATGCAAAAAAATATTGTCTCTACATAAATAATCAACTAGTAAAGTTTCATAAGAATATCAAAGAGTTACATTTTTTACCCTATTCACCCATTCTATGTTGCCTATGGAGGCCAGTTTTAGGCCGCAAATGCTAATTAGCAGGTTTAAAACTAAAAAATCAGCTAAGTAAATATGATATTCAGAATCAGCACCCAAAAATTAGGCAGAATACCCTCTTTGCCAGTGTTTTCTCACATTTGACCCCCAAGTGATAGTAGTCCCAGTCTTAATTATGCATTATATAAATGATGATGTCATCTAAGTGTGAAAATGGATCGTGAAAATTTGAAGACAAAAAAAATCTTGTTCCTTAGACTCTATACTAGCAAAATATGCAAAAAAATCAATTTTTACAAGAAAATCCAGCGGAATTACACAAGACACCGTACTATAGGTTATCAACTGTCTCGTGGCTTAACTGCATCGCGTTGGTGCACTGCGCGCTCGGCCGGAGTTCGCATCCTATCTCTTCTTTTCTTTTCATCTCTGAGTAAGAGTAGGCCTACGAGACACAACAATAGGATTTGACCATACATATTTATGTATATAGTTACTCTACATCGAGAGACCATAGGTACAAGACATCAGTCAAAAACAATTTAATCTATGTGTCACACAGTTCACCTGCAGGTAGCGAGAAGCAAGAGGACAATCTCACATCATAAGAAAATTGAACCTATAACGTTGGGATAACAAGTCTTCTGCTCTAGCCACTACACCATTTATCACTGCTGTTGTAAAAGTCTATGAAGATTATAATACTAAAGGCAAGGCAATACTCGAATTAACATAAATAGCAAGAATGAGCTAAGTAGGGGAGTCAGTGTCTTAATCAAAATTAAGCAACAGGATATATCAATCATTGAGTCACGAGATAAACATCCACTTCGCAATTTTTGTTTAGGCGGTTATGATTTTTGGTTAGGCACTCTGGACACCAACAGGAACTACCAAGGAACGACACAAGTGCGACTGCCTAGGGGCAGTAGTTCAAACGACCAAACTTTGCGTCCTTGTTTGCGATTGAGAGTTCGAAATACCCTTTCTAGAAACACCAAATCCAAGAACGATGGAGCGTACTACCAAGGTTGCGACGCAAGTTAGCAAACGACGCTTTCTAGAAACGACCCCCTGGGCGGGTGTACCACGTGACTCCAGCTTTGTAGTTTTGGAGGTAGGCAGCAGCATACATAACTGACATGCGTATCTGTTATGGTAACTACCAAAAACGACAAGTGTATGAAACATGTTAAATATGCACCCCCCCCCCCCCGAGAAAAAATCTCCCGTTTTTTAAAAGCTAAATGTTGGCAGGTATGCTGTAGCCCCTCAAGGCAAACTCATGAGCGATGTCTATGTCCCTTGAAGAATTGTGCACGATGGTCAATGTATCATACAAGGAGGCTAAAAAGCTAATTCCAGTTTGTGAGAGCTCAGATGGAGACGGCTCAGAGAGGATGAAGAGAGCCTGGAGGGTCTAGAGAGAGACAAGTGTGTGCTGGTAGGGTGAATAATAAAGTAGAGTTACAGTATATGATATATTAATGAGTGTCGAGCAGCTCGAATTCACAACGGCTATCAGCGTGCAAAACATACACATACAGTACACTCACACCAATCTTTTGTTTTTAAAGAATTACATACTAGGACTGAGGATGACACAGTGGGGGGAAGTTTCAATGCTGCACCTGAGGATAAGTTAGTGGGCAGAGAAGGATGTTATGCAAGAGCTTGTTTTTGTCAACACTTTGATTATGATTATGGGAATGGTCTGTCCTTAACTCATTGAGTGCCAAAAACGTAATATTATGTTTTTCCTTCCCATGCGTTGAGTGCCAAAAACGTAATATTACGTTTTTAGCTTTTTTATTAAATTACGAAACTAGACACTCTAACACACCTTATATGTGATTTTGGGAACTCTGTGATGAATGGAAATTAAATATATGACGATTGAAAACTCATGAAATCTGAACATTTTATCTGGACATTTTATCATAACTCGGTTGCCGCTTTGGGTCGAATCAGTGACGCATGCACGTCAGGTCAAAACTAGGCCATTTTCATGGGTCTATCACTAGGTGGCAGTCTCGCCAGGTCTCGCTGATCACTTCCCGGAAAGTTTACCGAAGTTTACAGGCAACACTTCATATTTCATGTAAGACGTTAGTTATATCTCCATTTCTAAAAAAAAAACAGCGATTTTGATGAAAACTAGCCACTGTTTAGCTTGGGATTTCTCAGGAACAGAGGCGTGTAGAAATACACGGTTTGCACCCACTGAGAGCTTAAAGTCTCACCTTTAACGAGCCATTGTATTTGTTCATAGCTATAACACAGAATATGCTGTGGCTGTACAAAAATCATCAACAAGGAAACCCACAGAATATTCACAAAAATCGCTATTCACAGCGAAAATGCACAGTAATGCAGCATCATGCCAAAGAGCTGAGAGCCATGAGTTTATGAGGAGTTTTTTTTACAGGATCTCCCTAAGGTGCCCTCCCACTACTGTCGATCATCAACATCCAAACAATACCTGGTCTTTCAATCGATGGTTGATCGGCATACAGGTATTGTCGTGCTGCTGAGATCTTTATCAAGCTAAGTGTTCTCAGAGCACTTTAAGTGGGTGAACCTGGGGCTTTATCATCCTAAGAAGGACCAATGTAACACGGTTCAAGGTTGGCAACTTGCCAGATGATGAGTTGCAAGACCACGTCCATAAGAAAGATATGTGCGCTGTGGCACAACTGGCCATTTCGTAATTGGGTCCAAGGACCCACTGTGACCTGGGTCATTTCCCAATCCCACCCCATCTCTCTCTACCACTTGTCACTCTAAACTGTCCTATCGGATTAAAGGCATAAAGCCCCCCCCCCCCCCCCCCCAAAAAAAAAAAACAAAACCTGTGCAGCAAAAGTGACTGACAAGAACAATGCCAGTGACAAGACCATAGTCGTCTGCATGGATCTGCAAGCCTTCCTTCTGAAAGCAGCAGCACTTTATTACAAGACAAAACTTGCCATGTACAACTTTACAAATAATGACATATCAATGCACAAAGCCACCTGCTATGTGAGGGAGCTCTGTCTATCAGTGAGTTTGCATCTTGTGTCACAGATTTCCTCTGTGAGCACACTGAACAGTTCATTCTGTGGAGTGATGTCTGTGGGTACCAAAAACTGCAATGAAGCACTTTGAGTGTTGAGAAAAAGCTATACAAATGTAAGGTGCTGTTGATACCTATTATTTGTTCTTGCTTGTTTTTGCGCTAATAATGAAAAAGAATAATCTATGTGCTCCAAAAAAAAAATGAATGGAACATTCATCACTGAGCAGCTCAAAGTATTTCGCCTAGGTCCACTTTCAGGCTCGTTGTTACATTTGGTAAAAGGTCTGCGCTCCCTGAGGTTATGTTTTGCAATGGTCCATGTACACCGGACACAATTCTGATGATGATGTTGATCATTTAGGTGCCACCCACCTTGTTGTTTGTCAGCTGATGGCCCCATACACAGAAAAAGGGCATGCGGTGTACATGGACAGTTACTAGCCTACACATAACCAGCCATAGCAAACAAATTAGCAGAGAATGACACAGGTTTGTGTGGGACAGTGAGCAGCAACAGGCAAGGTATGCCAAGGTGCCTGAAACTATCTGAGTTTCATATGACAAAAGGAGATGACGCTGTGTATGAGACATGACAAACTGAGACATGGGAACTTGTGTGTTCAAAAAATAATCTAAACTAAACACACAGCAGGTTTCCGAGATATAAACAGACCTGTATGTGTGGACAGGTACAACAGCTTTATGGGAGTAGATACAGCTGATCAGAGGATGAAAGCCTCTTTCCACACCATTCTAAAATGGTACAACCGCATCTTCAATGCGGTTCTAAGCATCAGTGTGGTCAACTCCCACATCATTTACATAAGCCACTGAAGGCCTTCATCCAGGATATAATTACTGCTTTACTCGAGGGCTATTCAAAGAGGTAAAGCAAAAAAGGAGGAAGGCCTTTAGCACAGGAGGGAGAAATGCCATTGAGGCTAACTGAACGTCACTGGCTCCACAATGCTGTTGACCGTCCAGATTGAGCAGTTTGCTTAGATCGCACCCGCCCTAAAGGTCGCCACCAGACAAAGTACAGTGCAGTCAACAGCCAGCTTCAGACCGTCGAGCCAGGCCAGGCTAATAACCACCTAGTGATAGTATCCCAGGTCTACAAGCCTCATAACCCTGAGACCTTTGTGTTCAGACTGTCAAGCCATTAGTCTCTCCGCATTACACCTCGACAAGCCGTCGCTTGTAAAAACGTCACCAATACCACACATTTTCAAATAGGATAAGAAGAAAGTCGGGTATCTCTTTCCTGTCCTGTATGCTATTGAAGTCAGTCACCTATTTCTGTCCTTTTACGTGTATGTCACTTAATATTAATTTCTATACAAACCAAGACGGTGGATTCCTAAAAAAACGCAAGCATTTCTTGTATCTAAATGAGCTATGCACCATAAATATGTATTTGTAGAGACGGGTGTGCATATCCAAAATATGTTGTAACAGGTGCCAGACAAAACATGTCAGAGAGAGAAGGAGATGGTCTGCACACTGTATGGGCTCCAAGATATAGGCTACTTTATCTTTAAAAGGCAACGTTTCAATCAACAGATCTTCATCAGGCAAATAATAGTTCTGGGGTTGTAGAACAGGGGTGTCGACTCTGCAAGGCGGGCCAATTCTAGGCTACACTTAAGTTTTCATAAAAATCGCGTTGAACATAGCCTGTTATTTAGAAGTGCAATCTTTGCAGAAGCAGAACGTTCATGCATGGCGGGCCATCTTGACACAAATATACAGTATATATCAGGCACGGCGCCAGGATTCCAGTTTTGGATGGGCCAGACCAATTGTGGGTGGGCCTTAAAAAAAACTCAAATCACTGTTTAACCTAATAAAAATGACTGACTAATATACTGTTATATTATTTGTGCTTACATAATAGAGATTTGAATAGCTTGATGCTCTTTAAATAGTTTGTTGCATTGTAAAAAGGACGGACGTACCTATAGTCGATCACTGTCCTTGGTTCTGACCAAATAAGAGCGCTTTGGAATCTCCATTACGCACCATTTTGCCTGACTTGCTGCTCACTTTTCATAAATGAATCCACTGACTCAAGCCTCATTTGCACCACATTTATTAAATATTATGGACAATAACATTTTAAGTATACTCTTTTTCGGTTTTACAACTAGGCAAAGCAGGCCACCACTGTTTGGCCAGCTCGAGGCTGATAACAAACCTGAACTTGTAGGCTAGTCTAAATGACGAGAACAGGATAACTCCACCACCACCTTGTTATTGATGACTTCATGATTTCCTTGTAACGTAGGCCTATACCAAATATTAAATGCAAACAATGACATGCCCAACCTCGCGCGCGCACGTACCCTACGTTCCAAATTAAGTGTTATGGAAGGTAACGTTCATGTTAAATCTGCTGCATGAAGAAGAGTGAGTTCACCCGTGTCCGCTTGTATGTTAAATACGTCCATCTCATCTCAAAGTTTCAATGCGCGATCGGAATAATGGTTTCATATTTGTTAGTCAACTGTACAAAATACATTCGGGGCTGAAGCCCTGGCAAAATCAGCTGGCTACTAGGCCTACCCCTCGGGCACAGAACTTGTTCATTGACAACGTCATGTAAAACATGCTCCAAGAGAGCTCATAAAGATCAATCACACCCATTAGGCCCTTTAAAGCAAATCGGATCAACGATCACAATATCAACAAGCTGCATTGCAAAAAAAACAAAACATTTCAGAAGCCATTATTAAGCCATAGAGATGTGCTAGGTGTTATGGATCTTAGCTATCCTTCATCTCCTGGTTGCAACGATACAACGAGACCGTTTGTGCACGTTTAAGGTACCTAAACAACGACTATATTAAACGTTTTTTTTATTTTTTTAAGAAAAGTTTTGGGTGGGCCTGTTGAAAAGTGGGTGGGCCTAGGCCCATCCAGGCCCACCCGTAGCGCCGTGCCTGGTATATATATATTCATAGGCTTACGTCATAATAGCAAACTTGAGTTTGACATTGAACAATTAGACCTAATAGGCTACCATAAATTAATATTTAGATTAATTTGACTACCACAATAACATAAACAATAATAAAATTATTCTGAATAACATGTTTGCGATTTTCACAAAAACACACAGGTTGAACTGCCTGACCTATTATTCCCCGTCAGACAGTTAGTTAGGAGTGTGAATTTTGTGAGTGTGAGAAGTTTTCGTGATTTTGTTTTCGTATTTACAAACCTGAAAAAAAATCAGCGAGTAGACTTTGACTGATGATTGCATTGCACCATGTCAACAGCGGTTTACACCACGTTAGTTTCAGTTTTTTTTAATAAAAAATGAAGACGATCTAATTGCTTCAATCGGAGAGGCAAACTGTTTATCCATTTGCAAAACAAACGTTCCTTTTCTATAAAACTTTGGTCTGGCATAGTATTTCACGTTGTTAATTCAGTTTTGGACAGAGTCTTTTTTTCCCACAGATCTTGCATGTTTTTGATCGAGGTAGCTGCTTCATTGTACATTTAGGGTAGACTGAGTACAGTTGAGACATGTGTACAGTTGAGACACCTTAAATATCTTGCTTGCACAACAAACCCAAGTTGTGATTTTTGCTATGCACATGCATATAAGTGCCCTCTTTGATCATGGAAAATTTGAACGACACAAGTATCTCCCATCAAGGATATCGGTTAGTGTTTTTTTTCCAAAGTAAGAATTTCACTTCACCATGCACCTTCGACAATGAATAGCTCATTACACTTATGTTACTGTTAAACGTAACTGGTATCATTACAAACATTATTCTGTGTCCTAAAAACTGGCATATTTTATGGCATTGTGCCATAAGGTCGTTGCAAAATCTAGAGAAATGTGTGAGGTGGTCAGCGGGGGACAATTGAGACACACATTGGATTGTGTTAGGCTACTTGAACATTCCATTTGTAGGCTACTGTTCGCTATCTGTTCCTGTGTCACATTTTGTTCATGATGTATTCCTTTTAACCAATGCTAATTTAAATGAAATGAATGTATTTGAACTACAAACACTTTGCAATTGCTATGTTTTTATTTATTCAACTTTCCAACTAACGGTTAGTTAACTATACATCATTAAAGATGGGTGTCTCAACTGTACCAGGTAGGTGTTGAGACACAGTCAAGACAAAAAATGCACCTTATGTTTATGAGCTAATTGTGGAAAATATAAACTACTAATGGGTATTATTGATTTATAATATTTTAGTCTACGAGCTAAGGAAATGGCATGTGGAATATTGTGTGGAAAATCACTTCTTTTCAGTATCTATTTTTTGTTTGATTTTGTGTGGGCAAAAAGTGTCTCAACTGTACTAAGTCTACCCTACAAAGTTGTCAATGCCTCGTTTTATGTTAGGAGATTTACCTCAGAACCGGGCAACATCAGCAAAGTTATCCTTTACCAGATTGATATACGTTGTGTTAAGTTAGCTTGGGTTGGGTTTAGTCCTGTACTACCGTGATTATCAGCATTGAGACGTACTCCAAAACATGATGTATTTGATTGATACTGTATATTAATAGTCCCACTTTGACTATTTTTGTTTTACATCTAACTCCCTAGCAGTAATGTTAAGTGAGATATTTGCTAGGTAGTTTGACTAGTTTCAAGTATTGTATTAACAACAAATTAAAAGTAGTAATTACAAGTTTTGTGTGTGTGTGTGTGTGTGTGTGGGGGGGGTGTTAAGACATTGATATAAACTATAATCTTAGAGGGTCCACAAGCTAAGGACATTTTGGGAAACAATGTTCATTTACAGGTGGCACTTTGCACTACATGGGTCGCGATGGCTTGGCCAGGAGGGTCATCACTTCTGAGGAGAAGACTGCCATCCTGGAGGAGGTCCATGCGGGACACTTTGGGCGAGCCCGCATGGAAGGGAAAATAAAGCAGCGCTTTTATTGGCTCAATATAAGAGAGGACGTCGACAATTGGGTAGGAAAAACATCTTATTGCAAAACAATTCACAGTCATGAACAAGACCTAAAGGTGAATAATCTTGTTCTTTTCAGATCAGAACCTGTATGTCGTGCCAACAATTCGAGAAAGTGAAGACCCAGGCTCCCGAACTTAAGCCCATCAAGCCAGTGGCTCCCTGGCACATGATTGGTAGAACCAAAACAATGTTTGATGTTACCTTCACTGAATGGCCAGAAAATATATACGTGTAATGTAAAGTCTCACACAAGAGCCTTTGTAATAATTTCTTGCCTGTTTGTCTCAAACAATTATGAATAGGTGTTGATCTCATTGGACCTTTAAAAAAATACAGCAAGGGGAACACTTTCTGTCTCACAGCCACAGACTTTTTCACAAAGTGGGTGGAGGCAAGGCCCATTGTGCGGAGATGTGCTGATGCAACTTCTCAGGTATGTATTATAGTATAAGTGTCGCCATATTATACAAAAAAATAATTTTTTGTCCTACATTTTATTTGTTGTTGCTTTTGTCAAGGCTTTAATGGACATCTTTATGAGCCATGGTGTGCCAGAGGTCATTTTAACAGACAGAGGGCGGGAGTTCTGCAACGAGGTGGTTTTCCATTCGAAATAGTGTAATATTCTATGCCAATTACGATTACAATATTACAATTTTTAGAATATAATAATTCTTTGTCATTGCCCAAAATAAGATTAATGCAGCCATGTTCGAAAGGTACGGTGTCAAGCACCATATGACTTCCGCCTACCACCCCCAGACGAATGGTTAGTATAACAGCATTTAACCACTATTCAATACTTGTATAACGAATTTGCTGGGCAAAATAATGTTTGCAATTTCACTTCACCTCATAGGTTTGGATGAGAGGACCAACCAGACGCTGAAGAGAGCGATTGGGAAGACCCTTGATGGGCATCAGAACAGGTGGGAGGACAATTTAAAAAATATTGTTTTTGCACATAATTCCTCTGTCCAATCCTCATCTAGGTTCTTGCCGTTCCGGTTAATGTACGGACGGGAGCCACGTCTCTTCAGTGAGGTATGTCCATAGACTGTATATATAGAACTGGACAGTGTGCCGTCTCTTAAGAGTGATGCGAGCGTTAGTCCAGAGCCCCCTGGTGGCTGGCTGCAGTACAATGTGTAACTCCGCCCATCCCCATGTATTTCAATGGCCAAGTAGCCAACTTTCCGTGTCACTTTTGTCACCTAAAACAATTTTTGTATCAACAACTTTTTATTCGAAAAAATAGTTTTCAAGATGCTTCAATACACACAATTTTTCTTTTCTCGCTGAAATAATTTTTTTTAATGTTATATTAACAAATCTAAAAAGGGCGTGTTTACACCTATGATTGACAGCTGGCTGGCTGCAGACACGACGCTTTGTCCATTATGTTTTACCGTCTAGGCTGCAGACACTACCACGTCATCGCTCACTTATTTTAACGACACCTGATTTCGACACATAATCTAACCTAAATAAGTGTTGCTGTTATTATCATTAGGCTATATCTTATCACAGTCTGACTAAATACATATTGATAGTCATACATTGTGTAGTTGTTTGTAAGAGACATCGTTGTTAGTTGTGACAGATTCTTTGTGAAAAAAGATGTGCTGTTCTTTCGTAGATGCTAAGTATATTAGCTCATAACATGCTAAATCATGCTAGCATTAGCCAGTTGATAGGTAAAGTAAAAGGGCTCTGCTATAACGTTATTGATCCGAAGTGACGTTAGCCATAGTCACCATCATTCACAGTCCTACTTGTTTCAAATGGTTTAACGTAACCAGTGATTGCCGCCATCATCATTGCAACTTCATTTGAATACACTTAAGTCACTGGAGAAGGCGATGTTAAGTTTCATTAACGTTAACTCTTGCTTAGTTTTGCGAATGGCAATAAACGCCACCTAGCCTGCTAGGTCGACAACCTCGGTATGCCCATTTATGAATCAGCCCGACAAATAACGTTACTTGTGTTTTAGTGAACACATTATTGGACCATAGCTTAACGTGAGGAGGGATTCAAAGTTACAAATGGCCAATTTGCTTAGTATGCTCAGAACAGCGGTATCTGAAAATGCGTTAAGGTATCGTTGTTACCTGCGATTGCACTGCTGGAGAAGCATTTTGCATTGGTATGATTTGATCAGGTCTTGCCAGTGATGTGTAAATCCTCCCGTAGACGTACATCATTTCAAAATAATACGTCTAAATTGAAAACTGTGACAACTCATTGATAGGCTCTCTCAATATGTCTGTAATCGTATGCCTCTACCACAGGCTTGCTAGTCTTTCACCAGAGAGGGTGCTCCATTATAAATCAAAAATGTAATATTGCAGCCTTCATGTCAGCTGTAAAAATATGAGAACATGGACCTACTACATCAGGATACTCTGTAAACATTTTACACATAATCAGGAAGCTACTTTGCTGTTCAGTGTGTGATGTGTTTAAAGGGAAACTTGGCAGGATTTCCCCCTCTGCTGGAGAAATTGTGCATTATGCTATTTCAAACTGTGGAAAAAGGTAACGATAAAGCACATGGATTTGTTTACAAGCTAGCAAAATGGTTAGCATAAGTTTGGCAGACGATGTGGATGTTAGAAGGTAAGAAACACGATTTAAAACTAGTTTCTTGTTTCTCACTTATCTTTTCGGGACGGAAGTCTCAATGTTGCAAGGTTGGTTTTCCGCCTGGGGACGTTAGGGGCAGCGGGAAAAGTCACCATTTTCACCAGAACAGGTCATTTAACCATCCAAATGATTTCTAAACGGGTTTATTACGTTGAAATAGTTGCCAAGTACCCCTTTAAAGTGGTACTACGTTTAAAGAAACATTTTTATTCTTTGTTTCAAGTGCATAAGAAAATACCACATTATGATGATGATGGTTATAATTACCCTTAACAAATACAAAACAATAAATAATACTTAAAACAGGGATCAATCAATAGCCTAATGAAATAAACAATGAAAATGAGGGGGGAAAGCAATAATACATAATAATGCCTATTCAATCAATAATATAATAACATAACAGGGTAAGACTACATTAAGGAGAATATCAATAATAAACAATGTCAAATTAATCAACAGCCTATAATGAAAATAAAACAGTACTACTGCATACAAACCATAATGTATAAGAAGTGCTTAAAAAACCAAAAACTATCACAAGAACGAAGAGCACTTGGCAACTCATTCCACCAACATGGAACCACTGAGGAAAAGAGTCTTGAATTTGACCTAGCGTTTAAGACTGGTCGACACAACAGATGCTCATCAGAAGACCGCAGTGGGCGGTTGGGGATGTATATCTTGATCATTGAATTAAAATAACAAGGAGCAGATCCAGTCAGTGTCCTATAGGCCAAAGTGAGAGATTTAAATTTAATTATGGCTACTGTAGGGAGCCAATGGAGAGTAACTAGGAGAGGAGTTACGATGTGTCCTCTTTAGCTGATTGAAGACCAGTCATGTTGCAGCATTCTGAATGATATATCACACAAAAGAAATAAAAAAAAAAACATTCAATATTGATTTAGTATCGACCAATAATTATTCTGATATTAATATTCTTGTAACGTCTACATCTTTGTGTAGGCTACAGTTAAATACTAAGCAATGGCCTCTGACTTAAAGGAACCGTATGTAGGATTTTGGCCAAAACTGGTACTACAATCACTTTCAAAATACTGTAGAGCGTACACCGCAGATGTGGTAACTAGAGCAGAGCTGGCAACCCATATGCCGAAACACTACTGACTTTGTGATTACTAGATAGGTGGAGGGTGGCGGATCAAGCTAAAACACAAATATGTAAACATCAACATCAGTTGAGGGCTGCAACTTCACTTTTTTAAATGACGATATCCTGGCCGGACTACTTTTGTCAGTGATATAAATATTTGAAATTTGCATGATTTCCTAATGTCTAGTGACAAATCAGGGCCATTTTATGATTAATTGAATTACATTTCTTACATACGGTTCCTTTAAATACCAAGGCAGTTAAATGACCGTGGTATGGTATAGTCTACGTGATACACAGGACTACACGGTAAACCCATTTAAAAAGCATCAGCATCTCAGTATACCCATTTAAAATAGGCAAGGATACGTATTTAATAACATTTGGGGTTGCTCACAGTATACCCACCACTGCAACTAACTAACTAGACTACACCACTGGTTAAATGGCGCATTGCAATTTACAATTTGTGTGAGTTCAGGGGCATACAGAAAGTTGAAGTTTGGGTGACATCAATAAAGAAAATAGAAACAAAGGGATGTGTACAGCCTCAAGTATGAATGATGTCACATTAACAGAAGGTTCAGAGCAGCGGCAGACCTTTCTTGGTGCCACGCAAGTTATTGAAAGTCAGAAAGTAGTGGTGCTGTGCCATGTCCCATGTATAAGGGGCTTCAGGTTTATCCAGTGACGGTGGGTGATGATGTCAGGGAGATGGATGTCAGGGGACTTGGAGAAAGGGGGAGGACATGCCACCTCAGACCACCCCAGCCAAACCATTTCACGTAGGCATTCCCTTGCTTGCAGACTAATGTAGACCATGGAGACCACCTTGCCGCCACCTCCAGTACATTCAGCCATCACCCATATCTTACCTGCAAAAAGGAAAGTTACAATAAAGTTAGTCAGACAATTTTACAACATTACAAAGCATCTAATCTATGAAGGTATATTGGGTGCAAAAGTGGCGAGCACATTTAACTGCAGATTTTGCATGTGCACACTAAAGTCGTAAATGTGTAACAGTAAAGTTGAAGTTGTACATATTTTTTTATATCTTGTTAACACAAAATAGGGGCTACGGGTTCACAAATCCTTTTTACAGGTACACAAATCCTATCCTGTGAGTCACAACTTTCAAGAGTCATGCACTTGACACTTTTGCTCCAAACGTTGCAGCGCAGTTGGTGCGAAACACATTTGCACATCCGTGTTTCATAATCTGAGAACATGCACAACATTCGTGCATTTGTAAACCCAAATGTGAACTAATGCATCCGAAGTTGTGCATCTGTGAAATAATTTCTCATTAATTCTTCAGATCGCTTTGATTTTCTTGCACGACTACAAGTCAATTGATACAAGTGCTCGAATCTGCTTCTAGTGACGAGTGACTTTTGCTCCTGGCTAGGTGATATAATAGGAGCAAAAAGATTTGTATGTGTGCACGTCGAGCGAATCGATCGAGAAAACAAGGCGGCAAAAATATGTACAACTTCAACTTTACTGTTACACATTTACGACTTTAGTGTGCACATGCAAAATCTGCAGTTAAATGTGCTCGCCACTTTTGCACCCAATATACCTTCATACTAATCAGGCACTCAACACCACTAGTAATACCAATTAATTAAATATATGTGTGCAATAAACTTCACAGCCTACCTAATGTTAACTACACATTTAAATATGCGGTGTGAATGTTATTAACTTGCGTCAGCTTGAAAAATAACGTTATCAGTATGACTGATCATGGACGTTAGATGACAAACTAAGGTCTTTCTCAAATGTTCACCGATATCCCTGGGAAGTGACTGGTTCTAGGCGTAGTGTTTAATGCAGGCGTTTCATTTATCGATCATTCACTTATGGTCTACAACTATCGACCTACCGATCTATTTTTTACAGTCTATGCTACCGACCTACCATCACAGAAGTAGCTCTAACAGAGGTGTCTGTCGTTAACGTTAGAAAAAATGCAACGCTGGCAAACTGGCTAGTAGTTACATTAACATGACGGGTTGATGAGGTCCATGCTTCACATTACGTTAACGTTAAAGTGTGTATGTCAAGTTAAAATAAAAAAATTGTTATATTACATAATGTTTAGATGTCTGGGTGAAAATGCAATTATCATTAAAATTATTACTGTAATTGCCCTACAGTAAGCTTTATAGCCATTTCTGTCAACAGCATATTTTCAAAACACAGCTGAGCTGTGACGTCAGAAGAGGGATACATGCCAAAAAAGTTCTATTGAAGTATAATATACTTCAATACAGATATGGAGAGTCTTGAGTCTGAGGAAATCCAAAATCCCTCTCAAACCTACGATGGCCCACAGCCATACAATTTTGAGCCTCCCAGGCGTGAGACAGATGAGGGGCCAAACAGAAATTTAAATAATTCCCATCGAAGAAACATAAATATCTGGTGTGAAGAGAACCAGTGGAGAGTTGGTCAGGTGTCTTGGTAAGTAGCATAACTTGGCCAATGCTAACTACAGTGGTTAAAAAAACGTAACTCTTTTCAAAATCTCACTCATCAACTTTTCACAAAGCCGACTCAAAAGCTCAGACACTTAAAAATAGCAAACTGGAAGAACAATTTGGAGAAGTTACTTACGTGGTATCCTTTTAAAATGTACCTCGGGGTGAATAAAGTATAAAGTAAAGTATCTAGCCAATGTCCTAAAATGCTTACAGAAATAGCCTACAGCTAACTTAGCCGGTGCTAAGTCCTCCTCACTGCATTCACCTGGCCTTCCGTACGCTTCGTTTACACCAGGTTGGCATTTATGTCCGTAAATCTGTCTGAAATACGTGATATGAGTGTTATCGTAAATAACTCTTTCGACCAATCTTGTGTGCGTTTGTAAAAACACCGACAGCCATTCATTTCTTTCAGAGCTTCAGTGTACGGCTGTTCGTTCCGGTCTCATGTCGTTATGCTGCTTTTGTCAAGATATGCTACACGGAAAGTTTCAATGTGCGGATCACGTTGCTACATGTACCTGATGTGATGACATATTTTGTGGGAGAGGAGTTACCTTATCGTTTTGATTCATAGGTGTCTATGTGGGCATTGCCAGCCCATGGCCTCAGCTGTAGAGAGCATGTGCTGCAGAGAAGTGGATGCATTCTGGACCCTTGTTGAACAGCTTACCCCTCTACCAGATCATATAACATGCCTCACACAACACCCTGGTTTTGAGGCATGCTGTTTGAACCCCTTTGTTCTCAAGATTGCCTACTTGAACTTTAGGCAGGAACATGGTCCTCTAGAGGCTAACAGTCATGAGTATGTTTACACATTTAATTTTTTTTGTTTTTGAAGTTATCAGTTACATTTTTATCAGAACATTTGTCTAGTGAACCACAATAATAAGTGGTTGTGCAACTGCATTATAATAAAATAATCCAGTTGTCCATATCCAGTTTAACTGTTACATACCTAATATCTTTAGGCAATACCGCTACAAGGCATACAGACAGGTGGTACGCTGGGCCTATGGCATTCTGGGGAGGCACATCCGGAGGCCCTTGCCTTCTTGTGTTGTTTCAGACATCAGAAGACAGTTTCAAGAAGGTGGAACATACAAAGGTTTTGATTGGCCTCTCTTAGAGTGAAGATTAATAAAAAAAAGAATTCTGATCACAAGCTGTCCTAGTACGACTCATACTGTATAGCAAGGCACTTACTAGTCCTAACTTTGACAAGCATAAAATAAACCATACTGGCAGTCAGGAGACGAAAAGATATCTACAGAGGTTTAAATACACTACACAGAAGACAATTCTATTTACAGAAAATGTGTTTATTGACAGAAGGTTATGAAACTAGATGTACCGCAGAGCGGTACAAAATATGACCGCCGCCCAGTCCAGCACATTTTTTCCACAAAAAGAAATCACGCTGAAAGGCCTATATGATTCTAACTGTCTCACTAAATTGCATTATCCACACTCAATTCTCACTGGTGTCTGCTAGACAACAAGTACCAAAACATGATTAGTTCATAGATTTCACATGTAAAATTCATTTTATACAACCCCACCTCCATCTTGCCTGTTCATAATTATGAGAAATTCTTGATTGTTTGTGTTATGTTTATGTTATGTGTGTGTGTGTGTGTGTGTGTGTGTGTGTGTGTGTGTGTGTGTGTGTGTGTGCGTGCTTGTGTGTGTGCCTGCGTATGTGCCTGTGCATGGAAGCGTACATATGTCTACTGTGTGAGTATGTGTCATACGCAGTGCCGGCCCAAGCCTTCTGGGGGCCCTAAGCAGAATTTGATTTGGGGGCCCCCTCCCACAACGCAGTCACCTGTGCTTGGTGATAATTGACAACTTCACACTATAATGTCATATTATAAATTAATACAGTGAGGTTATGTATTAATACAGCGACTGATTATGAACTACTGTCCCCCTGGACACAGATGCATAAGGACCCTCTCCCCCTACCCTCTTTGTGCAAATGTGGGTACAAACGGGGGTGTGTGTGTGTGTGTGTGTGGGGGGGGGGGGGGGGTTAGATGTGATTTCCTGTATTCTGGTGCATTTTTGGGATGGTCAGCTGGAGAAGGGCAGTACCTAAATTTGTTCAGATTCATAGCCTTTTGCTTTTTGACTTATTGGTAGTGAATTCACACAACTACTTGGGGTTCAGGGTCCCTTGACCTCTTGGGCTCGGTAGGCTCATTCAGTAATCCATCCTTGCTCACATGCCAAAAATGTTTTGGGGCTCCAATCTAGACTTCTGGCCCCATGTGCTTGGTAAACCAATGTATTAATATAGTTATTTACACCAACCCTGTCACCTTTTAATCTTAGAAGGTACTAAAATCACAGATTTTTTTGAAACATTCATATTCAAAGTGAAGCACTAAGGGTGGTTTACTGAAGTTGAATTGACAAATAACAAAATACAACAGCATTTGTATTTGTTGTAAACAAGTACATCAGTTTAATGACTTGTTTTTCAACAGATTTGCTGAACAAATCCGCAAATGTGCATTAAATGAGCAATTTTCAACTACAAAATAAAAACAAAATAGACAAACATTAATAATCAAAAATAAAATGTCCCAAAAAATAGATAATTATTCCTACTTCGTTCCTGGTTTTTAGGCATCTGCAACTCTGCAGTGGACAAATCTGCAATGATTAAATAAATACATAAATAAATAAAACGATGTTAAATGTGTCGTGTCATATTAACAGGCTATGTAACCATTTGCCATCAAGAAAACCTCACCTTCTGGTAGGTAGAGTTAGGTAGAGGTAGAGATGTGCTCCAAAGGACTTCAACAGTGTCTCTGAAAAAAAAAAAATATTGCATAAGTGCATAGTTGATCGAGCAGAATGAGTTTATTTTGCTATCATTACTTACACTCAAATAACAAGCAATTCCACATGTAACAATTCATATTCTATTGGCAAATGAGGCATACTCAAAAGAGTATACTTAATTGCAGTATGGTGAACGCTTAACATGGTGATCTACTGCAGCCTAAATATTAGGGTAGCACCGCTACATCACTTGCCACTATCTTAATCAAATGTAAATTTATTTTCATCACAGAAATCTCCCCACCCAACATGGTATATTTTCTCAAACACTACCATCTCTCTCCAAAGATCTTAGAGCAGAGCGGACGTACTGTTCCATCTTTGCCTATAGACCTCTCCAGAATAAGTCCCGCCTCCGTAACTTCCGTATCCATCCAACTTCCTGGCGTGGATTGTCTATGGGGAATAACATGGCGTTTCAAAATATCATACCGGTAAAACATCTGTAGGTAGCGAAGTTGAAAAAGCTGGTCGGCAGATTGACCTACACACTTCTGCCATATAGTTTCCACTGGATTTTTTGATTGTCGGTGCCGTTTAAGTAGTATAATATAGACTATACTACTCAAACGGCACCGAAAATCAAAAAATCCAGTGGAAACTAGATGGCAGAAGTGTGTAGGCCAATCTGCCCAGCAGCTTTTTCTACTTTGTCACCTACAGAGTTTGACAGGTACGATCTTTCAAAACGCCATGTTATTTCCCATAGACAATCCACGCCCGGAAGTTGGATGGATACGGAAGTTAGGAGGCGGGATATATTCTGGAGAGGTCTATGAAGCTGGAACGTTACCGATGCCCAGAGTCGCGCTAGTCAGTGGGTTGGGTTGGGACTGGGAGCCTGGGCTTAGTCTGTTGTTGCTATCAGACTTACCACTATGTCACATATTATAGAGCAGTAATAAACTATCAACACTTTCAGGTGCGAAATCAGAAACAATCCCTCTGTGGTAAATTTGCCTTCAGCTACGTTTTCATGTAGCTACTGTAGTGCTAATGTCCACTTCAGTCAGCTAGCTAACTTTAATTTACGACATAATAAGCCTACCTAGAGCTAGGGTACATGCTTGATTGAACATCCAAAACAATCCCAATATCCTTGACATCTGAAATACATCTAGATAAATATATATTAATGGGAGACATTTCTCTGTTGATGGCGGAGATTTAGCTCTGGTGATGGCTTATATTAGATCATGACAGCTAGCTAGCTACCTCAAGCACAAAACATACCTGTATCTTGCTCGTTTTTCTCCTCCTCTGTCATTTTCTTCGTTCTGTTTTCGGCACCAGAGGGATACGTCCTTTTTTGTGACTTGTCTGAACATTACCGTCTCTTCCGATTGTTGAACTTGATGCAGTGTCTGCACGAATTGTATATGCACCCAAGGTGTCTACTTTATGCGCGTGACTCAAAGGCTGGCAGACACAGTAGCAGTAGGCAGGCATATTAATCATGAAATCATAATTTTCTTGATTTGAATGATAATTGTTTCATTTATTCATTCATTGATGTCACTTGTTGACGTTATTTATTATGTAAAAAAAAAAAAAGAAACTCGATTGGGGGCCCCCTGGTGGCCAGGAGGCCCCAAGCAGCCACTTAGTTCGCTTATGCCTCGGGCCGGCCCTGGTCATACGTATGATTACTGTGAATGTGTGTGTGTGTGTGTGTGTCTGTTTGTGCACATGTGTGCACATGAACTGGGTTAACATGACCCCTGGAGGCAAATATACGGAAAAAATGGTCATCCTAGGTCCTACAGTTCTGAAGATATTCACAGAGAACTGTGTCTGGCCTACCCTCCTTTCGGGGGGTCCAGTCCAGCGGGGGGGCTACAGATCAAAACGAAAAATGACAGTTCCATGCTATCCATGTGGGGGTACATGCCCACCAAGTTTTGTGTACCCCGGTCTTTCAGTGTCCCGGGAATCCTTGTTGGTGTACGTCACTAAATGTACACATAAATTGTTTTATTGTAAGGCCCCCCATGAACGAAAGTACACAAAACTTGGCATGCATTCGGAGGGTGTCATAATGATCCTACACTTTCAATTTCGTGCAGTTTTGACCATGTCAGCCAGAGATATTGTGATGAAAACACCTAATTTTTTGCTTTTTAATTTTTAACTAGGTGGCGCTATACATGAAATAAGTGGTAATGAGATGGGTTGACATGGCCCCTTGAGATCAACATACAAAAAAAAGGTGGACCTCCTAGGCCCTACGGTTCTCGAGATATTCACAGAAAACTGTCTCCGGCCACCTACAGGCCAGTTGGTGTATAGTAACATAAATTAATTTATTGTGTGGCCCCCCATGAACGGAATTCCACGAAACTTGGCGTGCATTCAGAGGGTGTCATAATGATCCTACACTTCCAATTTCATGCAGTTTTGACTATGTTAGGTCACAGATACCTGCGATTACAACACCTCATTTTTACTTTTTTGTGTTTAACTAGGTGGCGCTATACATGAAATGAGTGGTTATGGAATGGGTTGACATGGCCCCTTGAGATCAACATACAAAAAAAAAATGGTCCTCCTAAACCTTACGGTTCTCGAGATATTCACAGAAAACTGTGTCTGCCCTACCCTCCTTTCGGGGGGTGCAGTCCAGCGGGGGGGCTACAGACCAAAACGAAAAACGATGGTTCCATGCTATCCATATGGGGTTACATGCCCACCAAGTTTCGTCTACCCCGGTCTTTCAGTGTCCCGGGAATCATTGACGGAAATTTGGACATGCGAAAAAGAAAAAAAAAGAAAAAAAAAAAAAAAAAAAATCTGACTAAACCTATATGATCGCCGCTTCGCTGCGCGGCGGTCATAATTAATTGCGCTGAAAGCAGGCAGGCACGCAGCTTTGCTGCTGGCGTTAACACTTGCGTGCATAGTGGGGTTTAAAACATGGCAAAGTCTTAGTAGCCTGTTTAACATCCAAAGACAGTCATTGTACTTTTCAAGAGTTAATAACATAGAGTTAATATAACATTACAGCCGTGTGAGACCAAAAATAAATAGGCGGTCAATAGTAAAACGACTCTTCGACTAAAAAAATTGCCGTCGACTAATTTTCATGGTCGATTAGGTCGACTAAGTCGACTAATCGCGGCAGCACTACTCAGAAGTGAATGTAGTAAAGGAGCAAATCACCAAACAACAACATGATAGCTGACCCATGCAGAAAAAAACATGTAAACAATACAGTAGTTCAATATGCCTCTTAGTGGAATTGTGGGATACATTTCAAATGCTTTATTTCTTCCTTCCTGTTTTTGTTAACTTTTGTGAACCTGTATACCGCCCAGCACTACGACTACCTCTCACCATGCCTTAGTTATGATAGCATAGTGTTGCCAGATTGGATTGAGTAATTTCCGCCCAATCACGTTAGAAAACCCACCCACTTCAGCAAAAAAACGCCCAACAACGATGTCACAGAAAAAAACATTTAAAGGGAAACATGGCAGGATTTCCCCCTCTGCTGGAGAAATTCTGCATTATGCTATTTCAAACTGTGGAAAAAGGTAACGATAAAGCACATGGATTTGTTTACAAGCTAGCAAAACGGTTAGCATAAGTTCGGCTGACAATGTGGATGTTACAAGGTAAGAAACACGATTTAAAACGAGTTTCTTGTATCTCACTTCTCTTTCTGGGACGGTAGTCTCAATGTTGCAAGGTTGGTTTTCCGCCTGGGGACACTAGGCAGCGGGAAAAGTCACCATTTTCACCGAAACAGATCATTTAACCATCCAAATGATTTCTAAACAGGTATATTACGTTGAAATAGTTGCCAAGCATTGAAGAATCAAACCTCCCTAACAACTGCCGGGGAGGTCTGAAATTTGCAGACTTCCATTCATTTCTGCACAGGCCGGAGCGCACCTCCATTAGACTGGACAGGAGTGGCAGTCCCATACGGTTCCTCCTGTCATCTTTCAAGAGAGCCACTTGGGAAAACGCTCTCTCTACGTGGGCATTAGATATTGGCAGAGACAGCAATTTAATGGCACCCAGTGCTAGTTCTTCAAAACACTTATTCCCCCCAGCGTCTCTGAAGGCCTCAATCTCCATCCAAAACGTGTCAATGGCCTGGTCACTTGAGAAGCCAGCTGATGCAACATTTCTCCACTGACAGTCCAAAGTATCGACGGAGCATGTAAAAAAGTTCAACTCTCTGACCCTTGGTCTGTTTATATTATGGTGGACATCACTGACTTAGGGGAGAGCAGCTCCAGTTTCCGCAGCATGGCCAGCAATTCGGGTAAGCGCATTTGATATTGCACCAACAGTTCTTTGATAAAAGCGAAGCACCGCAGAGAGATAATTTCCTTTACTTCAGGCGTCAATGCGCTCACTTTGAGCTCCTCTTGAAATGTGGTGCCCAAGCCTGCGTCTTGGGCGGAGAGGTATATGCTAGTTGATTTTAGATCTAGTTCTCTGAGATGACAGTCGCTATTCACTCGAAAGACACTGGGCTTTGCAACTCTCTTTAGAGTGGACAAGTAAAGTCTCTCAAGATCCCGAAAGACACCCAGTGAGTCCCCAGGGCCTGTCTCCAATTGAAAGAACTTGTTCACTGTTTTTATTTCCACCAAGATTGGCCGAAGGAAGTTCATGTATAGTATGTTTGCTTTATCACTGTACATTTCGCTCAACAGCCTTGCCGAGTAGCAGTGTTCTGCACTGGCTGCAAGACTGAAGTGCAGCTTCAGTGACTCTCGCTGTAGCAAAATTCGGTCGATGCAGTCAGCTACACCTAACCAACGCAAAGTGGACGGTGACAGTACTTTTAGTGGGCACGCTCCATCATTTAGAGTTTCGTAGAGAGTTTTGTAGTCAGATTGACGTTTGGCTGAGTGAGAAAACCAGTTTATCTTATCATATAGTCTAGATCAGTGGTTCTCAACCTTTTTTCAGTGATGTACCCCCTGTGAAATATTTTTTCAGCCAAGTACCCCTTAATCAGCCCAAAGAATTACCGCTACGCTTCAACCATCGTTTGAGTTTTGACAGTGATTGACAGGTGATGGCGGGTGGCATGTGACAGGTTGGGTCGAACCATCCTGGTATGGGGGTGACTCTGGGTTTTTAGGATAATGAAATTAAATAGCCTACTGAAATATAAAATTCATTTTATGAACTTATATTTTCTGAAATATTTATTAAAAAAAAGTTTTTTGCATGGATTCTACTTTTTAAATATATGTATATTTTAATTTTTTCATGTATTAGTACTAGCATTGATTTTATTTTGATTTTTAAAGAATTAAAATATAAAAAGCGTATTATACAAATTCTTATATTTTGACATGTATCTCACCACAGCAAGCTCATAGCTCTACATGCATTTCATATGTGTGTGTAGGGCAGACTGTCCTGAATCTGGCAATATCATTGCCATGGTGGAGGGATTCTCTGGGGCTGAGCAATTTACAGATATTGTCTATTGGAAGGAGTGGGTAAGCAGGTCTACGTCCCTCAACAAAAAGGGGGAAGATGGGTCCACCATTGAAGCAGACATGAAAATAACTACCCTTGAGAAATGCTGTGCCTCAACTGAAACGTGTCAGTCTCACAAATTATTAACTTGCCCGTTTTTGCATACACACGTTCACAACATCAAACATCAATTTTAATATATCCAGTGCCTAAAACAAAATTTACAGGATAATGAAGCTTTAGTTCATGTGGACTACAGTAAAAATTATAATTGTAATGGAGCAAGGAGATCCAGAATGCTCACTTCGGAGGATCACACAGGTAGGTGTCACTCCATGAATGTATGTGAGTGGAGGAAGACTGGAATCATTTGCCTCTGTGTCAGACTGCCTCAAGCATGATGCCGCTGCAACATGGGCAGGGTTCTAAATTAACTTTGTTTCTAAAGTTACCAGCCAATCAGAATTTCCACTAGCCAAATGGCGTGGGCATTTTGAAAAAGTAGCTGCATGTTCTCAAACTCAAGACGTCTTCAATAATGCGATGCTTCTCCCAGCAAGGCTCCCTTCAATACGACCTGTCTTGGCTGTTTTAATCCTTAGGCTCTCCTGATGACTTTGGGCACTCTCATGGTCCTTTACTGTCCCGACTTAAAAATTATAACTTCCCACCATGAAATTGTTCGTTTTGTTTTTTTCTTTCATGTACATGCGGCAATCCTGACAAAACATGACAACGTTTTCATGATCAAACACGAGCCATTCACGACCCGTCAGCCATTTGGCATTCAATTTTCTTTTTTCTCTCTCTGTCGATATCCTCATAATCCCCTGCCTCATTCCTCTTCTCACCCCGAGAAGTCTGTCCCAACCACCGCTGCATTTAGGTTAATTTTTTTTTCTTTACTAGCTAACGTTAACCCCCTCCTCTTTCAGTCTGCTCTGCTCTGGCTCTGTTCACTTCATTCTTCTTCCTTGTGTGTCTTCCTTGTGTGTTTTCTGTTCATTCATTGAATCCTGTTCAATGATGTTTTCATTCTTTTCCATGGTTTCTCACGCTGGTTCCACTGCAAACTGCGAAGCCAATGGGCGTGATGTCATTCCTAAAAGCAAGACACTGAACACGGAATTGGCGGAAACGCGTCCGTCTTGTGACATTCTTAGAATAATTAAGAGTTAAAGCTTGAGAGTGTCTTTACTCCATTGTTTCATCCATTCCTGAAAGGTTTCAGGTGTGTCACCTGGAATTTCACAGAGGCCTCACATGGGAAAGGGGCACCTGATGGTGTTGGAGATGTTCTAAAGAACTTGGCAGATTGTGGCACAGGGCAGACAAACCCTAACGATGACACTCCTCACTAATCTTAGATTCTTCTGTAAAAATATTTGAGGTCATTAGGAAGAGGAGATTCTTGAAGAGCTCAGAATTGCTTCCTCCCTCACTCAAAACTGTGTCAGGTACAATGACTGTGCACCAGTTAATGGCCTCCTTACACCAAAAATATTTGACAAGATTTGGGAAAGATTCTTGAAAGATTGGAGTCTTTTGAGTAAAGCTTGAATGGGGGCATTAGTTAAAAGACTACAATCATTCAAGAATCTTTCTGAAATCTTGTCAAAGTTGTTTGGTGTAAGGTGGCCATTAGTTCTTTCTATGCCTTATTATAGCAGGTATGTCAAACTATAGTCCAGTTTTTGTTGTCTATACTGATTTCGAACAATTATCCGGATTTTTCCCCTTATATTCAAAGCTCATGGCCAAGGAGGCAGGCTGCATCAGAGAGGTCTCCTGCTTCTGCCCAAAAGAATTTTGATTCTTCTTTTCTTCTTTCTCTTGCCCATACAACACTGGACCAGAAAATGAAAGAGAAGCAGATGGAAAAGCTATTGAAGTTGGGAAATGGGTGCTGGTGAACTATGCGGGAGACCTCTATCCAGACACTGTTACAGAGGTGGGTCGGTCACGAACAAATTAGTTTGTTCGAACGGGTCTTTAACCCTTGGGAGTCGCAGCCCATTTTGACCATTTTAGCATACCCTAAGTTCAATCTTGAAGTAGAGCAACAAAATATTGTCAATGAACTGTTTTCTGATCATTATATTATTCATTCACATGCATACCAAACTAAAATAAACAAAGAAAACATCTCAAATACCAGAAAAGACATCTAAAAGGGCCAAAAAACTAGGCAAACATTAGATGACATTTCAAAGCAATTTCTGTCTAAAATCAGACAGAGTGCCACATTGCAGGCCTTGCACTTCCAAGGAGTGCTGGCATACTTTTTGTCAACAAGTTTGTACCTTTCACATGTCCGTCGACCATGGGAGGCCTTCTGGCTCGCATCAGAGGAGAGGGAGGCTATGGGGACAGGCAGGTGATCTGCTGAGGGAGTTTGGATGAGGGCTCCTTGTGGTGTAACACCACAGAGCTGGGCTGTCAACTCCTCCATAAAGACTTTGTGTGACATTGGCTTTTCAAAACGTGCCATGCAGTGCTCACGGTGCAAAATGTAGGTGTTGGTAGCAGCAATGTCCAGAAAGTGGGAAAAAAAAGGTACGGTACCAGCGGGAGGTCCGGTGTAGTGTGGTGAAGTACTGTAGCAGCTGGTCGGATAAGTCAACCCCACCCATGTATTTATTGTAAGCAATTACTGGAGCAGGGCATGGTACACTCCCAACAGACCAGGCTGTGTCAGTCTTCACGTTCCGCTTCACTGAGTCACCAGCAAATGCATGGTGGATGTGTAGAACACATGGATACTTCCCTCGTGTCCATCCACTTCACAAACAAGAGGGCATCCTCTCTAATCCACCTAATGCTTCCCCTGGGTGACATGGTTTCAAGGGCATTTTTCTTGGACCGGGGACAGCCCTTTCTGTTATTCCGATAGGTGCCACATGCTCCAAAACCAGCCTTTAACAAGTCCTGAAATAGTTTAGGGCTTGTGTAAAAGTTATCAACATAGATATGATAGCCAGTCCCTCAAACGGGTTGACAAGAGCCATGACACTATCATAGGATAGCCCATTTCCAGTGCAAACCTCTGTCTTCCCTGTGTATACATTGAAATCATAGTAGCCATTGCTCGACTCAGCTAAAACAAAAAGTTTCAGGCCCCACTTACACGGTTTGTTCTTCATGTATTGCCGCATACTTGTCTTTGCCTTTGTGGCCACCATCCTTTTGTCCACTGCTAGCTCCCTCCGTTGGTGGTTCAGGGCCTTGCATGCTGTCTTGAGGTCATCTATGAGGGGCCTGATTCTAAACAATTTATCATACCCCACCCTCCCCTTGTTTCGGTCATTCGCAATGTCCTGCTCTGGTTCACTCATGTGGATGTTCCAAGAGATGGTCCTGAAACGTTCTCTCTTCATTACTCTTGCTGGAAATGGGATAGAAAAGATGTGATCCCGTCTCCAGTAGTCCAGGAGGTGATGCAGGGGGACTAAGGCAATGAAGAAAAGCATCCCAATGAATTGATAGAATTCCTCAATGAAGAGAGGAGTCCAACTTGTTTGTGTTTGAGCACAGTGTTTGGACTGAGAAAAAAGAGCTGGAAAAGGGCCAAGGGTGAATAGCGCACTGAGGAATCAATTTGCACCCCAGGCACATGGCGGGGTTGAAACCGAGGAATTTTTGGAATAGCATCCACTTCTCTTTCTGTGCACCATCGCCGCATATCTGTGTTTGGCTTCACAGTGTTTTTCTTTTTCTTAGCTGCTGTAGGCCTTCTTGCTACTGGAGCACTTTGTTGCCTTTTCCTCCTAGGCCTACCTGATGCTGTGGAGGGTTGAGCATGCGGTCCATTGAGTGTCAGCTCATTCTCCCCTTCCTCGTCCTCCTCTCTCTCTCTCCCTGTTCCTTTTCCCTCACCTCTCTTTCTCCTTCCTCCTCTTCATTCTGTTCTTTCCCTTCATCTTCATTCACTTCACTAAATAGCAAATATTTATTTATTTATTTATGTATTTATTATCAAAATACCATATTACAGTATACATTTTAACAGTTATTAGCCTAAATTAAAAAAATGAAAAAAATAGTCTTACATCTCCAGGTCTGGAGCACTGTAAAGCCTTCTCCCTGGTGCTATAGGGAGAGGAACCAGTGCAACAGCTAGCTGCTCATCACCCTCCTCCTCTCCCTCCACTTCAACCTCTTCTCCATTCTCCACTCTAAAAGAGCAAATGACTATATGACATCTGTCTGTCCAGAAAATGTACATATGTTATAGCCTATTATATAGAGATAGTCATCTGAAATTATGAATATGATATTCAAATATTTTCTTACATCTCCTGATGATGATCTATGCCAGCGGCAAAATCCCTCTCATCATCTGATGTGACAGTCTCTAAATCAGAGTCAGGATTTACATCTTACTCATCCTCATCAAATATCATTAATATAGCCTCCTCTCTGGTAAACCTATCTCTTTCTGACCATTTTTTTTCCACTTTTTTGTCCATGTTATCTGCTTCGTTTGATTTCGCCGTAAATCGCTGTTGTTCGTCAATTCCCGCCTTCACGATCAAATTTTTATTTTCCCGCAGATGAACCCGAGCGCTGCCGAGTGGAACTTACTTCTGTCTTGACCTGGTTGTTTACATGCTCTGATTGGTCAAGATTACTGCCTTGTAAGCAAAGTGTTGTGGTATTAGGCTAGTTCGACTTGAGGCAGATCTGTGCAGATCTGACTTGATGTGATGCATGCTGGGTTGAACACAATGCATACTGGGATGGAAGCAATGCTTACTGGTTAGAAATTCTGTCCGACTTCTGTCAGCATGGCAATGTTTTACTTATGTTAGTTGAGTTTATGTTAGACATCATGATAAAAACGCGATCGATTACAGTGTAATGTTCCATAAACACAATGTAATGTTATACACGCAATCATGGTATCATTTGAAAGTGCTTTTCTTGCTCTTTCCATTGCTACTGCACACACGATTGCGGAGATATTCGCGTTGATTCGGACGGTGCGTTTTCATGTCGCCGGCGACATGATGACTTCATGGGTTAAAATGAACGACCTGAACTGGTTCGCCTTTCCAGTTCTTGTTCGTTCTTTCGTTCGTCGCTGAATCACACTGACCTAGTGCTTCTGTGAATGCCTAATGGCCTAGCTTCCTAAGGCGAGAGCCAAACCAATCGTATGCTGTTGTCTGTATTGTTTCTAAAACGTAGCCAATGAGGGGCAGGAAAGCATAGCAACCGTTTTCATGAAAAAAAAAACAAATGGGCTAGTGAGACTAGTGGGATAGCATACGATAAAAAATAACGATAATGGTTTACATTAACAATACCATTTCTACATTTCAATATTGGCATTTACATTTAAAAATCTGTTTAATGGTAAATGCATGCTGTCTTTGTATTTTCTGTGTCATGCCAGGTTAACAAAATAATTGAATGTCTCTTCAGTCTGTCTCGTTTGTTCGTTCAGTCGTTCGTTCTCACGCAAGGACCCCCCCCCCCCCCTGTTTGACTTCAGTCAGTCCTTCGTTCTTGGCTAGCCCAGAGTGATTATGGCTCTGTAGCCTAGGCAAAATGGGGACTTTTCATCAATATAATCTTTCTGCCAAGCCTTTAAACATGTTTGTCGGCATACTGGGTCTTTGTTCCTTTATAAATGAATACCTTTTTTTTTGAAAGAAATTAGCTGATCTAGCCTAGTCTACTCTATTTACCTTCAATATGTCAATTTAATGTCAAGGTGAATGAACACATTAGGTACTGCTGCTTTGTCTAAAAGTACACATAATCATTAAGTTGCAGCTATATATTTGCCGCTACAACAGTGTTGTATTGACCGTTTGCACGATTGTTTGTGAACGAGGAGCTGAGAACCTGCATTCCATGAAACTATCTGAAGACAGATGTCTGACTCTGTAACTTTCTCTGGACCCATACCCATTAAAAGAGGTGATGAAATGCTCAGCAGAATTTCGGACCTCAACCGATGGCTGTCAAAGTGGTGTGCCAATAACAATGTGGGCTTCATAGATAACTTTAGCTCCTTCTGGGGGAAACCTGGACTGTTGAAAAGAGACGGTATCCATCCCACATGGGAGGGTACTGCCCTCCTTTCAAGGAACATAGACCGTCACTTAACCGAGGCTAGTTCCTGACGAACCAGAGATCCAGGAAGCAGAGATAAGGTCTTACACAGATCTCTGCCGTCCTAACAGTCACCCAGGTATACAGGGCACACAAGGCCAAATAGAGAGGGTGTCTGTACCAAGACTGTCAACTCTTACTCGACCCACTAGGGGAATTATTCGTAGCAATCTTATTACGATAAAAACTTCTTCGGTGAAGCAAATTCCTCCAAAAACGCAACTTACACTTGCTTTACTTAATATTCGATCACTGTCAAGTAAAACTGCCTTGGTTAATGAAATTATTACTGACAATCATATAGATGTTATGTGTCTTACTGAAACCTGGCTTAAACCAGATGAATACCTTCCATTAAATGAGTCTACACCTCCCTCCCATTTGAATTATCATGTACCACGCCACACTGGCAGGGGAGGTGGAGTAGCTACAATCTATCTATCTAGTCTTCTCACATCTCCCAAGCTCACACACAAGTTTAAATCTTTTGAAGTTCTAGTCCTCAATTTTTTACCGCCAGACTGGAAAACTGATCAGCCTGTAACTGTGGTCACATTGTACAGACCCCCTGGCCCCTACACTGATTTCTTAGAGGAATTTTCTGATTTCCTTTCTACTTTAACTATCCAAACAGAAAAAATACTTATATTGGGTGATTTTAATATTCATATGGATAATGTGAACGATTGTCTCACAATTGCATTTCAATCCCTAATTGCCCATGTCGGGTTCTGCCAAAATGTTAATTCGCCCACGCACCGACATAACCATACTATTGATCTAGTCTTATCATACGGCATAAACATAGAGCAGTTAACAATCTTGCCACAACACCCGACCTTAACTGACCACCATCTAATTACTTTTACAATGACATTACAACATGCAGTACCCAATTTAGCTGAATACTACAGCCGCGGCTTATCTGAAAAAACTAATGCAGACTTTCTAGAAAAAATTTCGCTTACGCTTGCCCCATTCCGGACTCATGTGGTAGGCCTATCAGAAGGCCCATTCCTTAATCCAGCCGAGGTCGACTTGCTAACTGATAATGTGATGAACTCATTACGCTCAACCCTTGATTCAGTAGCACCACTCAAAAAGAGAATGAGAAAACAAGTAAGGCGTGCTCCATGGTATACCACACAGACAAAAACACTCAAACAAACAGCGCGTAAACTTGAACAAAAATGGCGTACCACTAAATTGGAAGTTTTTCGCCAAGCATGGAAAGATAGCCTTATCACCTACAAAAAAGCACTCAACGAAGCCAAGTCAACTTACTACTCCTCGCTGATCGAAGAAAACAAAAACAATACAAAATTTCTCTTTACCACAATCTCCCGCCTGACGAAGAGCCACACTGAAGTAACCGAATCTATCCCTATTTGCCTAAACAGTAATGACTTCATGAACTTTTTCAATGACAAAATTGAAACAATTAGAGATAAGATTAATATCCAGTCAGTCTCACCAAATATTTATACTCCATTGCTGAACGGTAGCGAAAACATAATTGAATCACAGATGAGACGAACAACGCTGAATTCATTTACACCTATTGACATATTAGACCTCACTTCCACAATCTCTTCATCAAAATCTACAACTAGTCTACTAGATCCTATTCCTACTCATCTTCTGAAGACTGCTCTTCCTTTTTTGGATAATGCTTTGCTCCAGATTATAAATAACTCACTGCTATCAGGCCATGTACCACAGTCGTTTAAGTTATCTGTCATTAAGCCATCCCTCAAAAAGCCTACCCTTGACCCTAACAACCTGGCCAACTATAGGCCTATATCTAATCTCCCTTTTTGTCAAAAATACTAGGAAAAATAGTGTCGAAACAAATTGGTACCTTCTTGCATATGAATAAAATCCAAGAATTATATCAGTCTGGTTTCAGAACTCACCACAGTACTGAATCAGCCTTAGTTAAAGTTTTTAATGACCTCCTCATCGCTGCCGATAATGGACATATATCAATATTGGTCCTCCTGGACCTCAGTGCTGCCTTTGATACCATAGACCACAATATACTACTCCATAGGCTTGAACATTCGATAGGCATTAAAGACTCAGCACTCGCTTGGTTTAGATCATACCTTTCCAACCGCAGACAATTTGTACAGGTTCACAATGAACCATCTACCCAGACTATGGTAAAATATGGGGTGCCTCAAGGCTCAGTACTAGGGCCCCTGTTATTTTCTCTCTATATGCTTCCTCTAGGCTCAGAAATTAGGAAACATGGCATTAAATTTCATTCTTATGCAGACAATACACAACTATACCTTTCCATAAAACCTGACGAATTGACTCCGTTAGCCAAACTTGACATATGTATACGAGACATAAAGACATGGATGACAAACAATTTCCTGCTTTTGAACTCCGATAAAACAGAAGTCATGGTTTTAGGTCCTAAAAAGATGAGGGATATCCTATCCTCATCACAGGCTACATTTACTGATCTCCGACTATCCTCATCCACATGTGTTAAAAATCTAGGAGTTACAATTGACCAAGACCTATCACTAAGTAATCACATAAAACAGATTACCAAAGTTTCATTCTATCATTTAAGGAACATTTCAAAGATAAGGAAGTCTTTATCCCTACCAGACGCTGAAAAATTAATCCATGCTTTTGTTACCTCAAGGATTGATTATTGCAATGCTCTATACGCTGGCTGCAATAACACCTGTCTAAAGAGCTTACAGCTTATACAAAATGCAGCTGCTCGCACACTCACTAGAACTAAAAAATATGAACATATTTCCCCTATCCTGGCATCTCTACACTGGCTGCCTGTTAGAAGTCGCATTGACTTCAAAATATTACTTCTAACATACAAAGCCATTAATGGCCAGGCACCAGAATATATTAAAGATCTAGTCCCATATAACCCACCCAGACCGCTACGATCACAGAATATGGTCTTCTTGTAATTCCAAGAATCTCAAAAACTACAGTAGGAGGCAGAGCTTTCAGCTATCGCGCACCCCTCCTCTGGAATAATCTTCCTACCTCAATTCGACTAGCAGACACCCTCCCTATTTTTAAGTCTAGACTTAAAACATACCTCTTTACTGCCTCCCATAGTTAGGTATGGTGCGTGGAAATTCACCCACCTCAGGGTTTTTGGAATGGACCACCCTGCTGAGTCCTCGTGTGACTGGCACCCCAGTCGCGCGTGCGATGGTGGTCACTGACCATACCTGCGCTGGTGTCGACTACCCCTCACCATGCCTTAGTTATGCTGCTATAGCATAGTGCTGTCATGGACTTTTCATGTGTCACGCCGTACAACCCCCCCCCCCTCTCCTCTCCCCCCTTCTCTCTCTCTCTCTCTCAACTCTCCCTCTCTTGCCTATTCAACAATATATAGTACTACTGATTACTTATTGACATTAACCATTTTGATTTTCAGTAATACTAACCCACTCTACATCTCTCTTTCTTCCCCCTTACTGTACCTCACTTGTGAGGTATATCATCACCAGTCATCAACCATCCGTGTGTTGGCCGTCCTCTCACCCATCTCACCTGAAGTCCCATCCTCGACTGCCCTATTACTGCCCCCTATCTGGACTCCTGGCCCGTACAGCCTAGCGACCCACCACCAGCCTATGACAACTCTGCCCGGATTACTGGCCCATCCGCCAACCCACCAAATGCCCCTCGAAAACTCCCTTCCCCTGGACAATCCCAACGCTGGACTATTGAACATTCTGTCACTAAATCAGGAATAACGAATTACCATAACGAATACGTAATCATCCCACCTCTTGTAACTTTCAGCTCAAGTGCTTAAACACCATGTCTTATTCTCTACACCCGACTATCATATGCATTTGTCATGTATACAGACCTTACTGTCATGTACTGACCCTAGGCAGATGGGTCAGGCCCTTGAGTCGTGGATCTGCTCGAGGTTTCTTCCTATATATATCTCCAATTCTAGGGAGTTTTTCCTCGCCCCTGTTACCCATGGGCCTCTCTCTTGCTTTTCTTTTCTTCCTTTCTTTCCTTCTTTCTCTGATTGCCTACATTCTGTAAAGCGCCATGATACATGTGTTATGTTTTGGCGCTCTATAAGCACAATAAATTGAAATTGAATTGAAATTGAAGAGAAAACGCAAAAGTGGCGTTGCGATCTCACTTTTTATTCCGCGTTTAGACAAGTGTTTTTGGGGTGAAATCTGTGTGCATACGGTGACACAAAAGTGTGAAATTCGATGTAGTATGCACGCCAGGCGGCTAGGTGTTAGTGTGAAGCACTGCCACACATCACCACCAAGTCGGTACAACCATAGACATAATAAACATAGACGCTGCATCGACCGCTACTCCCTGCTAGCGCTGACGAGACGTGGAGCCGCCATCTTGGACCGGTCATCCACTCCACTCAGTGTAATCTGTTTGGCCGGTGCGATGAGCTGTCAGCGCACTTAATTAATCATATCTCACTGAATACCGAACAGATTCTCACACGTTTTTTTTTGCTGCAAAGGTCATACATGTAGCTATGATACAGGATACATGATTTAGCGTATTTTAATATGCATAGTGGGTTT
The DNA here is from genome assembly GCF_046254945.1 of Alosa pseudoharengus. Lineage (NCBI taxonomy): Eukaryota > Metazoa > Chordata > Actinopteri > Clupeiformes > Clupeidae > Alosa > Alosa pseudoharengus. Next base: position 12,888,643 of record NW_027468859.1, read on the forward strand.
AACAGTAATAGAATATTCTGATATATGATATAAAGTGACCTGACGTCCGATATCAAAACTGGGAACATAATCCATGTTTGACAGCATAGACAAAACTAGTTTGATACAAGTTTAATGAGTTAAATATAGTTCACATTTGACAGAAAGAAGCTGTATGATACAGGAAACATGGTTGTGTGTATTTTAATATTCATAGTGGGCTTAATAGTAATAGAATATTCTGATATGATATATTATAAAGTGATGACATCCAATATAAACACTGGGAACATAACTAATCCATGTTTGACAGCATAGACAGAAACTGGTTTGATACAAGTTTTAATGAGTTAAATTGACAGAAAAAAAATCCATTAACATTTTCAGTTCAGTGCCATCAAAAATAAAGTTTGATGAACAGACATTGGTGTGGCATAACTAAAGGAAATGGAGTAACTGGGTTCAATATCAACAGCATTTGTTAGACAAGTTCCATAAATATTGTAAAGTGCAAGTTTGTAGGTTTGTTTCTGATCCTTAAAAAACAGACGACATTGGTTTGGCATAGTAAGTGTAACAGTTCATCAATTCAAGACAAAAAGGTGACTTGTCACTTGTACAGTGTCAATAGGTTCATCAACAGCATCTGTTATTAACAGTTCACAGAAAGGTTTCAGCCCCAATGAAGAGATTAAATAAAGAGGAATTAAGAAACATTTTAGAAACTGCTAAGATCAGCCCCGTTCATTGCAATCAGTAAAGAATCGGGGAGTGTCTTCACAGGCTCAGTGAGACAGAGGTTACGGTCATGCAGTTGGTTCTATAATTTCGACAACTGGTGCATGTAATTTTGTATGTTAAAAAACCTTGCTAAAATTGCTTGGGTACACTTTGGCTAAGAAAAAAAGTGCTTCAGACAGCAGGTGGTCAAATAAGATAGCAGTACAGAGTGAAACTGGGTAAACTCCATAAAAGAGGACTGAGTCAACCAGCCGATGGGAAAATGGGACACAGAGTGGTGAATGCAGGTGATGAAGGTGAAGCTCATAAATCAAATATTCAGTCACAGTGTATCGATGCCCTGCAATACTGCAATGAAGAGCTGCACCTTCCTCAGTTCCAGGGATGTGAGGAGACTGTTCAGTTCATTCACAGTCCTTGAGCAAGGCAGTTGTTCTGGAGAGATATAAACTAAATAAATGAATAGGAAATTCATGTTATTCTTGTTAGGGTAAATGACATGTGAATAATAGTGTTGGGCAAGCTACTTCGAAATTGTAGTGAGCTAAACTATCAGTTACTCTGCCATGAATAAAACACTAGACAATACTACCACCCAGTCAAATGTATTAGTAACACAAACACAGCAGTAGGCTAGTTCTCTACATAGGAAGCTACTTTAAATTGTGCCAATTACACATGACAAGAAAGGTGTAGCTTGTGTGGCTAAGCTACTTGATAAATAAAGAAGTTAAGCTATTGAAAAGTTACTTTATTCAGGAAATAGTGAAGCTAGGCTACCAACACGCTTAGGCTACAAGCAGTGTTGGGAGTAATGCGTTACAAAAGTAATGTAATTACTGTAATATATTGCTGTTTGCGGTAACGCGGTAATGTAAGGCATTACAAAAAAAAAATTGGGTAATATTTACTCGGTACAAACTTCAGTAACGCACGTTACAATGCATTTTAACCCAAAATTAAGCGCTTGTTTTGTTTTGATACATATTCGCAAACACCACCGCGAGAACAACAGACGAGAAAAAATCGGCGCAAAATAGTAGAACGTATCTCCTGATACTGGTTGAAGATGACTGTGGCTGCAGCAGACTCAAAGTCGGACTCTATTTGCGGGATGGACATAAGCCTACGCTCATTATTTTTAGCTTGTCAGAGACAAGGATATGAAGAACATAATAGTTAGTGCACTTTGTGTGCGAAACCGAAAGATCTCACTATGCCTCGCGAAATCGCACAAGTCATTTAATGAAACATCTAAAGTGGTGCCACGCTAATCTTTTTTATTCTTGATAAAACACAAACTATGTTTTTCTAGTGCATGTCAGCTTTGAGCTGTGAACTTGAATTAAAGAGAATAAAGGGATAGAAATGCAGAAAAATATTGTGTAGCCTGGCAGTGCCACCGCTCCCACCACGCGCAGCACGCACTTTGCGTAGGGCACCAAAGGACAGAGGGGGCACCCAAATGTAACCAATGAATAGTAGCTTTACTGCAAACTGCGTTTCACTCTTCATCAATAATAGCATTTAGGCTACATGAAGCACATGATATGATAAGTCGACAAAAAAATCCATTCAGATAGCTAGGTGGATCCCAGGCTCATAATTCACTTTTATTTGCAAAACGAAATGTGAAGCAACATGTCATTGCATACTTTCCAAAGCAATGAAGGCTGCTTAAAACAACTTAACATTGTGCATATTATTGTTAATATTGTGCTATCAATGTAACTCCACAAACAAGGCTTGTAAACAAGAGCTGGCCAAAGGGCATTATGAGAACGTAAAGATCAATGCTCTTAAAGTGACCGTGCACCATTTATAAGAAAACAGCATTTCTTCAGAAATTAATGTTAAAAAACACACAGTAATGGTATGTATAATAGGCCTTTTATTTTACTTTAGGTGTTTGAGTTATCATTTAAATGTCACTCACTCAAAGCCACTCACTTAGGGCACCGAAATGGCCAGTAGGCCACCATCTTGACATGTCTTTATTAAGCTTTGATTTACAATAGGCTCTCTATTGAGCAGGCCTAGGCCTTAAAGTTACAGTATTTATATCACAATTTACCAGACTTTGAACTTTTGTCGGTTTTTAACAAAATTCTGACTATGATTGTTCCTTGTTTTGCATCATGAGCGCTGCACCTATTGCATTCTTACTGTATGTTGTTAGCCTTAAGCCTAGCTCAGTCATTATGCTATACCACATATCCCTCCATTGGAAGAGCAATGAGCTGCATTGAGCGTAATAAACTGCATTTAGAATGGCAAATCCATATTTCTAGATATTTTGGTAAAAGTAACTTAAAAGTAATGCAATAGTAGTGTAATGCCTTACAATTCAGAGACAGTAATATTATAATGTAACAAATTACTTTGAAATGACAGTAATAAGTAATGCATAGTACATTACGATTTTGAAGTAACTTGCCCAACACTGGCTACAAGTAGCAGCTAGCGATTGCCCAATAATAGGCTACAGTCTGTGCCACTTGTGTAAAATTCGCCGGCCAAATCTAGTATGATTTATTTCTACAATAGCCTTTTTTTGTCAGTTGTAATCTAAGTCAGTGTTATGGAATATGACTTATCAAGTCTCAGTTCATAGCCGGGTGAACACCGAGTAAACATAGCCTAGCTAGCTGGCTACGATTTTCATACAGTAATATCAAAGATCCTTGCTCCTTCTCAACTCTCTGGTAATATTCTATTCACAAAATACAACCAATAGTACGGTAATGTTAAATCTTACTTGTGAAAAGTAAATCCCCCGAGCCCTGTTTGCGATGGTCCGCCGATTTTGAGCAGGAACATGTAGCACAGGGCTGGCATCTTGTGTCTTCTGCTGCAACGCAACGAGGAGTATGACCGGTCCAAGATGGCGGCCGCATTTCTCGTTTCCAGCAGCCAATGCAGCGTCTATGTATATTATGTCCAACTTATATATTAGGTACAACTGCTGAAAAGACTCTTTGATGTTTATTAGAGCTGCTAGGGTAACTTGAAGGTCCGACGGATGGAAATCCGACATGTTTATTGTTACTGTACTGGCGTATGCCTGCGACATAAATGCGTACGCAACAACAGCCACCGTGAGCAGATCGAAGCAGACTTTTGCGTTTTTTACCCTTTAGACGGGAATGTGACGGTAGAGCGTTTTTAAGATTTCCACTCTGGAGGGTGGTTTCACTTTTTAAGCCCCAAAAACACCATCGCCATCTAAACGAAAGGCACATCTGATAAAATATTTTTTCATTTTCACCCGTGAGCATTGTCGTGTAAACAGGGCCTGAATCCACAGCGCGCACGATGTATGGCTACCGTGCTGTGGGAACTAAGCAATGAGAACAGGTGGTGATTCCAATATTTGATGTCTATGATTTGTAGAAATTTTGTGGAAACATGTCACTTCATGTGAATTAATTTACTGAGGACTTCCTCATATATGCACTGACCCACTGGTGCATGCATTAAATTAGCTAAATGTTTTGCCCATTTCATTACATTAGTATGCGTTTGTGCACGTCGGTATTAATGCGCTGCATCACATATGGCCTGTAATACAAATTAGAGCCCAACAGCCCATAGGGTTCCAGGCCCAAGGGCAGTATTAAACATGACGCCCTTGGTGCATTGGTCACTCCACCCATTACTTCTTTGCTTAGAAGTACTCTCTGATACATTAAGGAATCAAGAGGTAAGCCCATACATACACCTTAGAAGTACTCTCTGATACACATTAAGGCATCAGGGGGTAAGCACATACATACACCTTGCTGAGTTGCTGACCGACTGATGTACTGTAAGACTAATTAAAAAAGAAAGCGTTGTTACACATGCAAAGTTCTGATGAAACAGTAAGTAATTCCTCTGCAGTGCTTCATACATGACAGAAAGAAAACACTAAGACAAAACAGAGGGCTAGAGGAATTAAAGCAAGTGGAAAGAAGGATGAAATGCATTTGAGAGTCCAGAAGAATATTTTTCTCAAAAAGATCTACCATTACTGTCATCTAGAAACACATGAATGTCAACATGCAAGTCTCCCTTTAACTTAAGCTTCAGTCAGAGCAGAACATCTACCGGTAGTATTTCAACTTAACAAACCTGGAATGGAGCTTGCGGTGCCAAAGTAAGCTCTCTTTAAGTTTTAACATGTGTACCGTAGAGGTAGAGTTGGGGCAGCCGTGGCCTACTGGTTAGCACTTCGGACCTGTAACCGGAGGATTGCTGGTTCGAACCCCGACCAGTAGGTACGGCTGAAGTGCCCTTGAGCAAGGCACCTAACCCCTCACTGCTCCCCGAGCGCCACTGTTGATGCAGGCAGCTCGCTGCGCCGGGTGTGCTTCACCTCACTGTATGTACACTGTGTGCTGTGTGTGTTTCACTAATTCACGGATTGGGATAAATGCAGAGACCAAATTTCCCTCACGGGATCAAAAGAGTATATATACTTATACTTAGAGTTACATTGGATGTTGCACTTTTCAGTTTTTGAGTTCACAGTTTATTACAGTACAAACGTATAATATAGACTGACAAATGATAATCATAATCATCATATATTAATATAGCACTTCTCAAAAACAAGTTACAAAGTGATGTACAAAGGCAGCTAAATCAAACAGTCGTAAAAGTAACACTACTAGTGCAAATATTGATAATAATGACTAACAATGTGACAGTCCATTACATAATAGTCAACAAACTAATTACAAATTAAATGATGAAAACATTGTGAGTTAAGGGGTTGTTAAGACTAAATAATCTGTCTTTATTGTTTCAACAGACTGTATGCTTACTGTCTAAATCAGTGTTTCTCAGATTTTTTCAGACCAAGGACCACTTAACCAAGAACCTATTCCATGGGTTCCCAAACTCCATCAATGTGGGCCTCCCCTCTGAAAACAGTGACACCTCCGCACCCCCCCTCCCCTCCCCGACAATCATTTTCAAATAATGATATTCACTTCAGTTAAGCCACTTAAATTGGTGCTATACTATGCAATGCAATGAGTTTTCATCACATTTTCGACGTTTGGCTTTGTTGCCCATATCAGGCTCGGGCCGTGCAACGATTGTGACAAATCTGTCTATTTTAAGTTAGCCATGTACCAAAATTATATTACATTTTACCTGCGTGTACAAATCCACTTGGAGCTCCAGTGGAATTTTGATTTGCCGACGAGAGTTTGGCACAGTACATTCTTTCTCACACTTCCATTATCCCAAAGATTTAGTATACATCTCTTCTATGATTTATTTTGATTTTATAATGTTGACAATTACATAATCATTGAAAAAAATCATAGATAGTTCTGAAATGAAATAAACGTTTTTCCTTCTTTTTTGAATCAACCTTCCGCCCCCCAGGGGAGGCGCGCCTCACAGTTTGGGAACCTCTGACCTACTCCAACAGTTTTACACAATAGGCCTACTCACTGAACCACCTTGCTTATTGTCTTTGCACCTTGCTTATTGTGTCAGAGGATTCATATGATTTAAACTGTCGTAGCTTACATAGACCGTGTTGCAGAACTGTTTGGATTTACATACTGTACAAGTTGCTTCAATATTGCAAACAACTGATCTATATTATATTTTACCATGTCTGCTCGCGGACCCCTTGGGATAGCTTGTGGACCTCCAGTGGTCCCCGGACCACACTTTGAGAACACTGGTCTAAATCATTGTCTGTGGGATTCTCTAGGACTGTGCAAACAGGCACTGAAATTTCATCATAGCTTGGCTGCTATACAGAGTTTTCCAAAGAGACAGTCATTCCTGTCTGTCCATTGAAAGCCAAGAAATGCTTACATCACTTTCAGCAGTTGAAAACCCCTCTCCCCTGCACCCCCCCCCCCCACCTCTCATTAAAAATAAGTCAGTTTTTCTTTAAAGTATCTCACCCTATATCGCACAGCCTGAATCAATCTGTTCCCATATTTCTTTTTCTCTGTGTTCCTTGTCATTCGGGATTTTGCCCCGAGCCTTTTCACCTTCTTTAATGAGTCTATCGTCACCAAGGTTCAGTGGGAGATTATGGCTTCTTAACCTCTTTCACTCCTCGTTCTTGGAGTTCAGGCTGTTTAAATTCAGTGATTATTGCGAAATTCATTCCCAAGGCTACCTTATTGTGGTGTGTATATATAGTACTCACTCATATACACCCACACACACAATTAGCAGACCTCCGAACGTTGGGAAGGCCTATTCAAGTGAATGGAGCATTCTGCAGCATTATGAAGAGCCGTGTAATAATAAACTTTAAATAGATGGGTTGGTTTTATCCCCTGGGATGTTAAATTTATGATTGACTCTCAGTGACAAGCATTTATGTTAAGGTGTGTGCTGGTGTTTAGTTGTGTATTGAGAATTCTGTAGTTTTTTTTTCTGGGTTTCGTATTGACTTCCAACACATACACACACATACAGTTTCATTCACGCACACTTGTTATTCTCCATGAACTGCCAACATCTACAGACAATATTTATTTATTTGTGTATTTATCTACTTTGTTTTTTAGTTCTGTGTTTAAGAAACAGGATCAGTGGTCTGAAAGTAGCTGTCCAACTCCGAAAACCTTTACTGTTTAACAAACCCCCTAGCCTGCCATTGGGGAATCCTCTCAACATACTCCCTTGTTTTCTCTCCCCTCCTTACATTTCAGTTGCTGAAACAAGAGGGAAGTGGTCTTTATAGAGGAGAGAAAAAAAGAGACTCATTATAGCGATTGTGTGATTACACCAGGGTACTACAGATGAGAACAGAAGAGGGTTATCCTCCTAGTATCACAGGATAATTACTTCAGGACTCTGACACAATTGCACAATGTGCAGTGGGTGCAGTCAAAATGAGCACTCAAAGTTTGACGAAAAAAATACATCTCTTTTTTTTATTTTCTGTCGTCTTTGTTCTTTTTTTTGGCTTAGAGAATTATGCCCCGCTCCTCGGGTTTAATCCCTGTACCATTAGAGAGTGAATAGGAGAACAAGAAAACACATCTTGACACACACTGAGAGTGAGAGAGAAAAAAGAGAAAGAAAACATGGAGTTTCGTTACCCAGGGGGCCTTGCTCCTTCGGTGGAGGGGGTTTCACGAGCTGAGAGGTTGAAACACACTGACACGGTAGGTTTGGAAATCGCACAGATCTGCTCCGACGTGGCCCCGGGTGTAAACACCTCTGAATCCCGTATCAAGATAAGGTTTTGCGATTAGATCAGGAAATCCAACCTTATCTTAAGGGGTTACATTCTCTGAATGATCCCGTGTTGTCATAAACATGTCAAAACACAGGCACTAAGTCTTTGTAAGCTGAGCTGGTTGAAGACAGGGAAATAACATCAACAGCCACCCTGACCATGTAGACCATCCTCAAAACCGGCTGAGTTGCTGAAATATGCATGTCTACATTACACGGAAAGCTGCTATATGCGTACAAGCTTCTGCTAACTACAGTTTTACATGCAGAGGCTTTCCTTTACACGTTAAGATGGAATCCACACATCACTCGCACCATGACATCTGTGTTGTTGGGGCTAATAGCATAGCCCAGCGCCTCTGACAGCTAACGCAGCCCTAATGAAGGATTATGTTATTTGTGCTTTTATCCGTGCGCTATTGTGGGCATGAAATGTTGTGACGAGAAGCACACATCTCAGATAAAGAGACAGCGCCCTTCATGGGGGCTTCTCATGCGTTGACGATACAGATGTAAGCCACGGCGGGCCGTTTATCAGGATCTCTAAACGGCATTATGGATGCAAGCTGACGGGCGCGGAGGAAGGCACGCAGCTTCTGCATAATTTAGGCGTCGGCGCGGCGCTCGTCATTAATCACCGCGCATCCAGCGCAATTACCATTGCCACGCAAACGAGACGGCACGCCAGAGCACTGGGCCGGGCATCAGCCAAACACGCGAGCGCAGGGCCGATCTGCCTCTGATTATTTCATCAAGTCAGTCGAGCTGATCTCGCTATCTGTCCACCTATGTGGATACATCTGGAGGATTATTACACTAAATGACAGAAAACTGACAAACTCTTGAGGAATGGATAGATTGGTAGATGCGGCGGTGGTAGTGTAGTGGTTTAGGAGCTGGGCTAAAAGTTGTGGGTTCAATTCTCAGCTTTCACCGTTAAGTGCCCTTGAGCAAGGCACTTAACCCAAAGTTGATCTGGGGACAATGTTATCCCTTGTAATATAGATGACAACACTTTGGACAACCGTGTCTGCTAAATAAATGAATGTAAAAATGTAAATATATTGATAGATACTCATGAAGCTCCTGTAGCTCCTGTGTATTGGTCTTTGAAGTCAGGAGTTTATGAACCTCATGCCTGTGAAGCCAAACGTAACAATAAAGATTCTATTGTATTTTCAATAGATTGATAGAGAGAGAAAAGCAGGATCAGTAACTCTCCAGTCATGCCGAGCAACTCCAGCCAGCCAACCACATGTGCCTGCATTTCCGTCAGCCAGCAGCACCACACGCCACAGCGATGTGGACAACTTACATTAGGATGGACGCCACGCTGCGTTATCAAGGGCAGAGGCATGGCTCACTGGCGCTGGGTGCAACCCCCGCGGCTTTTTGAGAGTCCCAAAACGGACTAGCACAGTGGAGCATCTTCATTAGTGGTGACTCAGCCACAACACAGCAGAACACCCCTCCTCCCCCCACACACACACCTCTTCCTCTCCCCTCCCCTCCTCCCCACACACACACACACCCCCCTTCCTCTCCCCTCCCCTCCTCCCCACACACACACACACACACACACACACCCCTTCCTCTCCCCTCCTCCCCACACACACACACACACACACACACACCCCTTCCTCTCCCCTCCCCTCCTCCCCACACACACACACACACACCCCTTCCTCTCCCCTCCCATCCTCCCCACACACACACACACACCCCTTCCTCTCCCCTCCCCTCCTCCCACGTGTGTGACGACGTCCCGTGTGCCGGCACAAATCTGACTCACTGATGCATGAGCAAAGAGTGCCTTTTTAGCATAGGTCTGCATTCTCATGGAGTTCAGCTGCGGGTTGGGCGCAATCCTCGGCGTGCTGCCTCCCTGCATGCACGCCCAACTGTTAAATTGCTCTCTTAGTGTTCTGTAAAAATAGCTTCTCTGATTTGCATATGAGACTGGATACATAATGATATACTCCATGTCTTCAGTCCCCAGTGCATTGTAGAGGTGTGCATGTTTGTTTATGAGTTTGCATTTGTGGATACCTCTGTGTGAGTGTGTGTGTCTGTTGTGTGCCAGTTCACGGGCAGTGCACAGACTCGCACCCAGGGTGTGTGTGTGTATGTTGCGTACATGTGCCAGTACACACGGGCAGTGCACAGACTGGCATCCATGATGGCATCAGCATCTTTGACTGCTGCAGGGGTGAACTCCTGGTCAGCTCATGTGGGTTGGAGTGATGGTGGTGGTGGGAGTCTGCCAATTCCCTGTTGTCTGAACCTGCAGTTCCTTTCGTACTGAGCAGGATTGCCTTTTGTGACAGCAACACATCATCAGTATCTAACCATCAGTATCTAACCAGCTCACGTCCCCTATTAGTGATGAACAATCCAAGGCTTTATTCTGCTTGATATCCTGCTTGATTGATAGGAAGAGCCGACATCGAAGGATACCCCAGATTCCTTGTCTCATCTCCATGTATTAACATCGGGCAGAAGTGCCCCTGTTTACTCTGGATAATTAATGAGGAGGGTCGACATAACAACAGGAGTGGAACTCACGGGGGAGAGAGAAGAGGCAGGAGGACATGAGGATGGATAAGAAAGGGGCTATGGCTGTGCGTCTGTGGCAGTGTGTTTGTGTGGGCATAAATGGACGGACGGGACTAATGTGTGTGGAAGTGTGGACAAGAGTTAAGGAACAAGTGAAGCGAAAAATGACTTTGGGCGAAAAGGAAGAGAGAGAAGAAGAAGAGAAAGTAAAAAGAAGAGTGTGTAGCAGTAGAATTTTAACGAAAGCTTGTTACATCAGACCTTTTCTTCGAGGCACTTCAAAGGGTTTCATTATTGAGCAGACAAAGCATGAACCAGACACAACACTGGCAGAGGAAATAAAAGGAGAGACTCAGAAAAAGATGAAGGGGGGGAAAAACAACAAGGCACGGCCAACCAAACCAGACAGGGAAAATGAGAGGAAGGAGGAAACAGACAGGGCAGGCTGAAAGAGATGAAATGTTTACTTTCTGGTATTCTCTGTGGCAACATTTACACATTGGTACTTGAAACCAATTAAACTTTTTTTGGGGGCTTTTTATGCCTTTAATTATAGGACAGTGGAGAGTGACAGGAAGTGAATGGGAGAGAGAGCAGGGGTGGGATCCGGAAAGGACCACGGGGCGGGAAGCGAACCCAGGTCTCCGGCGTACGGTGCAGGTGCCCCAGCCAGTTGCGCCACAGCTGGGGCCACCAATTAAACATTTGCACATGAATTTCAATGAGAGATTAACAGTGATTACATGGACATGGAGTGCCTGGTTATTATCGGGTTTTTACGTTTTATTGATTTTGTGTTTGTAAACAAACAAGCCCTTATCCCGATTTTTAAAAATCTGGTTATGCTAGCTGGAGTACTCCAAAAGAAACTGGGTTACTGGAACACAATTGGGCTGAGCAGTATAGAGATAAGATAAAAGAGCCGTATTGAGATGCTGTATACCGTTCTTATTAGAACCAAAGACAATAGAGCAGTGCCATCTAGAATCACACCGAGAACACCGCAATAGAACACTAATCAGTAACGGGTGTACTAGTATTATCATGTTTACGGGCATATTAATAACCGAGTTTCTCTGTGTTCATGTAAACACCATATCCTATGATCGGGAAGCCTACCCGGGATACTGAAGAATGTAAACACAGTAATTGTTGAGGAAGGGAAGAAAAGGTAACACAATAATTGGTGAAGGCCTGTAGGCTGACAGGAGCTGAAAGATGAAAGAGACTGGAAGAAAAGAAACGGAGAGGCGTGAGATATAGAGAGGTAAAGAAATCAGGTGAAAATGGAGTGTTGTCCTGGTCGTTACCTTGGCGCTGTGGCAATCTTTGATCTCAGACAAGGCTAAATGAGCGCAAGGCCCCTTTTCCCCCCCGGGGGGGCCTGGCGCCCGAATGCCAAATCAATAGCCATGATTCGGCCCAACGATTTACCGGCCCGGCTCGCCTGTCACCAGGCTGTCACTCCCCGGCTAATTCCTCCCTCTAGCCAGATGTTAGGAGCTAAGCAACACCACACAAACACACACATTCACTAGCATCTACTAGCCCTGCAAACTCTTCCTGGGTTGCTCTGCTGGTGTGTGCAGACCCAAGGGAGGGCTCCTAAAATAACAGCCACCCCCCACCACACACACACGGTCATACACACATCATGCTCACACACATACAAACTGCCTGAGAGAGGGGAAGACCTAATGAAATGACACGCTTTGTAAAGCACGCTGCTTGTATTAAGGACGAATGGCTCACCATTTAAAAGCCTGCAATTAGCTACAGCATCCCACAAACTGTGCAGAGAGCCTGTATGTCGATCTGTTCAAATAAATATTATAAGGCAGGTGGATGATAAAGCTTGGGAATAATATTTGTGTTTCACTGCGAAATTAAATCAACATTATGTACAGTAGATGTTTTTAATTACGTTTGGTGGGTATCTATTGTAGAATTTCGGGTTGGCGATTGTAGTGGTTTGGTGGTTTGAAATAAAACTCTATACGTTTTTTTTTTTTTTAATGCTTGGCACGGGCGCAGCCATTGTGTAATGGGTAGAATGCAGTATGGACACCGCATATAAAGGGCTGCCATTTACCACTGGAGACTATTATGTAAATTGAGGAGATTTTGTTTACTGCAGCCCAAATGAATTGAGATTTCAGGAATGATTTATTGCAGACCACAAGGGCATGAAGAGTGGATATGGGTGCACACATGCTCAGACACACACACACACAGACAAACACACACACACACTTCCCTCTATCTATTTATCTGTCTGCCTGTCACACATATGCACACACACACACACACACAACCTTCCCACCCACATAGGAGTTTGCTTTTTTTCCACACATTTCTCCACTGCCCAAAGTGCTGGCAGCACTCCTTGATGGTTATGCTGATATGGCATAGCACCAGCAGTGTTTACTCTCCTTTCCTCACTCTCTCTCTCTCCCACTGTCTTTTCTCACTCTCTCCATCTTCTTTTTCTCTCCTTTCACCCTCCATCTCTCCTCTGTTGTCTCCCTCCCACTCCTTCACTCTTCTCTCCTCATCTTCCTCATTGCTCCGACAAGCTGGCTTCCTCTTAGCCTCTCGCTCTCTCTCTAACCTCTCTCGCTCCTCTTTCTCATTGCCCCGACGGGCTGGCTTCCTCTTGGCCTCTCTCTCTCTCTCTCCCTCTCTCTCGCTCTCTCTCTAACCTCTCTCACTCCTCTTCTTCATTGCCCCGACAGGCTGGCTTCCTCTTGGCCTCTCTCTCTCTCTCTCTCCCTCTCTCTCTCTCTCTCTCCATCTCTTTCCCCTCCCTCTCTCGCTCCTCTTCTTCATTGCCCCGACAGGCTGGCTTTCTCTTGGCCTCTCTCTCTCTCTCTCTTTCCCCTCCCTCTCTCGCTCCTCTTCCTCATTGCCATGACTGGCTGGCTTCCTCTTGGCCTCTCTCTCTCTCCATCTCTCTTTCTCTCTCTTTCTCTCTCTTTCTCTCTCATCTTCCCTATTGCCCCAGCCGGCTGCTGGCTTTCTGCAGGCCTGTCTGTGAGCGTCTTTGGCTGTCCATCACCCAGCGGGCTGCGCTGTCTAACAGAGGGCTTGGACTGCCGCGAGCTGGATTGATTCTGCGGCAGCGACCGTTGTTTATTTTCTGCCCCGGACTACAGAGCATAGCAGCTGGCGTCGCGCTCTCTTGCCCACATAGAAAAGAATGGGCTCATATGCACATGAATGGGCTCATATGCACACACACACACACACACACACACACACACACGTAAGAATACACTCACACACACATATACACACACAGTCGCAGATGTTTGCACACACATGCACACTGCCATACAGTGCCATGTGAATGAAAACCTATAAATACACACAGACACACACCAATAAATACTAACTTGTGAGCACACTGACTTCCCTTCCCCCTCAGTCATACACACTGTGCACCCAGCCTGTGGAGGAGTGAACTCAGGCAGAGATGGAGTAAGCACATTGGTAGTAGACACAGGCACAGTATGTATCTCTGCAGTGCATCCCAACTGTAACTTGATGTAAGTATTGAGACGCATACCAATTAGTGGTGTCAACAATAATCGATTCGGCGATGCATTGCAATGCACGATTCAGCATCGATGCGGCAACGTGCCATAATCGATTATGTCACTGTTTATAATTATGTTGGCAATACAACTAACTTCACGAACCATGTCGATCGTTGGCATCCTGAGTTGGCTTCGTTACTGTGCAGTATGTGCAGGGTTGGAATTTCACCACGGCCATGGCCATCGTTGCCCCTTGCGTTGGCCGTGATGCCCCTTTGAAAATCAGAGGTTTACAGGCCACCGTGGCCTTGGTGCCCCCTTCTTTCAATATTCTGTTTTGCGTCCGACTAATAACGATTTTTATTTAGCCTATGGCCTGTCAAAATAATCTAAGCATTCACAGCGCAAATTAATTTAGTCTTTTACGCAATGGAGAAAGTGACAGCGCACGGCAAGAAAGAAAGTGCATCCAAATTCACCCTTTCTTCTCAGTTGAACTACTCGCGAACGAGCCTACTCATCACACAGGCATCACATCACATGAAAGAGCTTTTTCTCAGCTTTTAAACTATATTAGCCGTTAATTGCTGTGGTGAACGGTTCGCGAGAAAATTACACTTAAGTGAATAATATAATTCTACTGAAGGTTCTGCGCCCATCTCCCTACCCATTCATCTCAGTGGAATACTTCACGAACCCTTCGTTCAACACATAACAAACCATATATCAGAATAAACAGCTGACCTTACCGAACAGAAAGGTAAAGGTAAAGCAGTCCCCTGTACAGTTAGCAGTTCCAGAGTAATCCAGTTCTGAATTTGCAGCAAATTTCGACATGCATGGATGTCTCCAAATTTGGGCTTTAAGTTTTACAATGTGTTTAAATTATTCTACATGATTTCATAATTGGCCAAATACAAAATAAATGTTACAAATATCGCCTAGATATCGGTAAATCAAAGGACAGCTGACTAAGAGTTTGTGAAAGTGGCCTTAATGATCACAAAATGCTAAGCATGCATCTATGCTATTTGAGTTTCTTAAAACTGAACTGTGCTTTAATCAGGCATGCAAACTGGTCAGGGGTGAAAAAGGTGAGAAGAGCACGCAAAGTGACAATAGTGCATAGCTTCCACGGAGTATGAAATGGCCCAAAACCAGAGATTTACAAAGAAGACAAACTATAAAATCACTAAAAAATTTGTTGTGGCCAAAAATATCATATGTATGATAAAAATAAGTGAATATAAAAAAAAGTGTCTTCTTCTCCTATTTCTCCTTAAGTGTGAGGGGCCAGTTACACTGTTTGGCAGCATGCTTCAGCATGGCCCTCCTCTCCTCCTAAGCAATCTACATGAGTTTTCTTTCTTTCTTTTTTCTCTGTGCCTGAAGTTCAGACATTTCTGAAGATTTCAGGCCTATTGGACATGAAGACATAGTAGGCATAATATTAGAATAAAGACGATAAGTTTGAATATTTGTTGAACCAAACCAGGTGAAACTGGCTTGAGACACACACTATTTCAGACTAACATTATATAAAATAGGGTAGACTAGACTAATTTGTAAAATTGATTTGAAATGTTTTAACTTCCTATGGAATGGGCATTTTTGTGTCTAGACCAGGTCTTGTGAAGCCGTGTGCAAAAGTAGATCATATATGGATTCCCAAGTGTCCAAGCTTTCAAATAGTGTATAACATTACTATCAATATGGTGCAATTGATTTATAATGTTGGGGGAGAGGGGGGTGGGTGTGTTGTGGAGGGCACACTGTTTCATAACAAGTGTTATCCTGCAGCCTAGGTTACTTACAGATTGTGGCATTGTGCTAGTTAGTTTGTTTAACCAACCAATAAAGTTGTGTTGTGTGAATAGTGTTCACACTACATGTTAAACTGTAGCCTACCCTATAGGCACAGGCTACTTCAGATCAGGTCACTGAACATTTCTTAAAGACATTTCAATCAACACTGATTTTTGTCTCTGAGCAAGATCAGTATAGCAAAGATCAGTATAGCAAAGGCAAATGTGAATAATTAAAGAGTTAAACGTTTTGCACAGCCCAGTTTAGGAGACATTTAACTCTTTAGGTTATTCACATTAGCCTTTGCTATACTGATAAGGTCTGTGTATTTGCTTCACCTTTTGCCGATCTAGACCAAGTACAGCACGTAACCTATTCATCAAATTAACTCGTTGTGTCTATATTTTTGTCTCATATCGCTAACTTTAACAACATTAAAACAAAACCGCCAATGCTACGTTGCTACACTAATCTCAACGTCTTTTGCTAACAGAAGTTGAAAGTTTCAACTAGCCCACCTGTGACATCTCTAGGCACCTCTCCTCGCCGTGCTCACATTCCAGCTGACATTTCAGACGCATCTAGGCCTATCTGCGCTCACAAAAGGAGGCTATAGGCTACCTGCGCTAGCGTTCTGTTCACGTTGCCTCTGCAGCAACAAGCTTCGACTGATGTTTAGTAAACACACATAGCCTAACATTCGTTGCTGAAATTTTTAATGGCGCTCTGGCAACACCAAGATGTGTTTGCGTCTGCACAATAGTAAACTCAGCTCACGTTGACCCCCCCCCTAAATATTTTCTCATCGGTTCTGCACAAACCACGTAAGTCAGTCATTTTGGATTCAAAACGGCGAATTTCGCCGAAAGGTGAGGAGTTTGCATGCCTGTTTAATTGTTCAAAACATGATTTCATAACAGGCCAAATATAAAATAAATGTTAAATATATCCTAGATATCTAAATATTAGATGATCAGATGATTTACCGTTCTATGTAATATTCCATGTTTCATGTTTTTGTAATGTTTCATAGGCTACAGTGATGCAGGTCTACTGCTGTGAATAGGCTAAATACAACTTTAATCATTTTTATAGCCTACTACTGTATAGTTAACTTTGGCCTTGGTGCCCTGACATGTGGCTTTTGTGCCCCCATTTTTATGCCCAACTGAGTAGCCTCGCCCCTAAAATGGTGAAATTCCATTATTTAATGACATTTATGTCAAAGATACAGGAGAGTGATAAAACACACATAGCAGGCAATAAAATCTGTTCAATATCTGACTCCTTGTATTGCCTCATGACCTCAAAATTTGCCTTGTGTGCAGTAGAATTTTGATGCATCGCAATGCATTGCAATGCATCGTAGAATCGAATTGAATCGAATCGTTACCTGGTGAATCGTAATCGAATCGAATTGTAAGGGCAGTGCCAATGCACAACCCTAATACCAATAGTCGTACACATACAATACCAATGGAGGAAACTAACAAATAAACACCCAGTGTACTAGATGTAGTGTAATGTACACATGTATTTGTCTACTGTTACAGTAAATTAATCCGACTTCCTGCTAACATCGGTAGGTTTGCGAGAGCAATGACTTATTGCTAAGAATCCAAGCACGAAGTTTGTTAATTAAAGCTGCAATTGCAAGATTATTTTGATCACATTCACTGAAACCGACACTATGCTCCGACAGAAAAACATAAATCGGCCGGTTTTAGAAAATAAACCACACTTCTACCTCCACCTAGAGCCTGTTATTTGTTTTGCAAAACTCCACAGCTCCTGGTTCTTCTGGTCCAATCAGAGCAGGGCTGTGTGACATCTGACTGTCAATCACAGTCTGGTGCGCACTGACGAGCACAAACTCGATGAGAGGGTGCCCGCGTGGTAGTGGGGGAGGGGCATGAGAATTGTAAACATTCAACATTCAAGTCCCCTCAATCTGTAGTAGTGGAGGTGGAAACAAAACACTATAAAAGTCAGGCCTAAATCACTGAATCGTACTATGGTTACAATAAATTGTTTGTTTGTTTATCTGTTAATCTATTTTTTTGAATATTTATTTGATCTCTAGCTAGGGTCTGCCCACTGGTACTGTCCCTCTCTGTCCTTCAGCCTCTGCCTTGTGGGTTTGTTTTTGAACTCTCGCCTCTCTGTCTCTTTTCGTGTTTCTCTCTCTCTCTCTCATGTTCACATGTGTTAAAGCTGACCTTTGCGCCTCTTGATCCCCATGAGCTGCAGCTACAAGAGTGAAATATCACCACAAATTCACCATCCATCTCCCTTGCACTTTCACACACACACACACACACACACACAAAAAGGAAGAGACACACACACAGACAGAGAGAGAGGCATACACATAGACAGCTGCAGATGTTCGTGTCGCAGTGACACGTCCCCACTGAGGCCAGTGTGAACTATGGGGTTGACCAGGGCCATCATGAATATTCATTAGTTTGCTACACAGCTGGGCCTGGGAACTTAAATAATTCATTAGTCACTGTGTGTGTGTACAGTCTGTGTGTGTATGTAACTATGTTTGTGTGTGTTTGGATGCATCTGTATTAGTGTGTGGATGTATTTGTGTGTGTGTGTGTGTGTGTGTGTGTACCTGGCTATGCAGAGCAATATTGGCTGCACAGACTATCTAACTGATAAATCACCCCAGGTGCCCATTTCCTTAGGGACGGTTGCCCATGGAGACCAGATATTACCATGGAATCAGATTTAGCCTGCCCTATTATGTTCAGGAGAGCGGTGCAAATATGCCACCACTTTTACAGCACTCACTTATATTTGGCCTAACTTCCAAGAAAGATGTGGGGTCTGTTGGAGTCCATTTGGAGACAGATATTTAATTCACTTGTTTTTCTTAGTTTGTGAATAAAATAGCACTATGATGCTGTTAGAATAGCTCTAATGATTGGATCCATTTGGAGACAGATATTTAATTCACTTGTTTTTCTTAGTTTGTGAATAAAATGACACTATGATGCTGTTAGAATAGCTCTAATGATTCTGCTAGAAGTGCCACCTATACAGTTTTGGGGTTCATTTGGAAAGATCAACTACCGCTGTTGGTTCATCTGTTTAGGGATTTAATAGACAATCTTGGAACGCCAAGTGCAAGATTTCAAGCATAACTGCTGCTGTTGGAATTAGCATTGTTACATTATTTGCTTAAGGGTGCTGTTTACTTTGTTTTTGTTTGCTAACTGGTCACTCGAAGGATTTTAAGAAAGCTGCAGCATTTTTTTGTTTGTTGTTTTTTTTCTTTCTGGCAGTGTGCTGGTCAGACAGTGTTTGGCATGGTTCTGATTCTGGCCCTAATATGGTCCACATGGTCCAGCGCTGTACCCCCCCCCCCACCACCACCACCACCATCTCTGTCTATCTCACTCCCTCTCTCTTTATCCCCCCTTTTCTCTCCCTCTACCCTCCCCCTTATCTCCCTCTACCCCCCTCTCTATCTCCTCCTCTCTCTCTTTCTCTCATTCTCTCTGTCTCTCTCCATTGGCCCAGTGATGTGTTGGTACCCCAGGCTCGTCTCAGAACAACACTCATCAACACTCAGTATAAACACTCAGAATAGGGACACCATCTGACTGTCTAGAGCCCTTGCCATGAGACAGCACACAAAAGGGAAAAAAAAAACTTTTTTACCAAAGTAATACCCAATGGCCAAGACCACACACACATACACACACACACACACAGGCACACACACAAACACACACACACACATTACCCCTTTGCCACTAACAGTTCTCCACTTATACGAATGCCCACTGATGCGGAGCGCCCCTCTGCTGCACTCTGCTTTTTAAATGCCCACTGCCCGGGCGATGCCAGCAGTACAAATCGTGCTTCTGTGACGTGCGTGTCAGCTTGATAATGACACCCCTCACGCTAATTAGACCCACCATCATCCTCTCCCACTTATTCTGCCACCCACGCCAGTACCCATGCACTCTCACCTGCACCTTGGGAGCCAGGGCAGCGTGTTTGTCGCTGCTGTTAATAGATTCATATCAACAGAGTACATGGTAATTGCCTTATGCTTAGTGCACTGTGGCTTGTTTTAATAAAGCAAGTTCAGCTGCCAAAAAAATCTGTGATGTGAAAATGTGATATGAGATAATTTTGCCAAGCCAAAGATGTAGGCGTGTTGGCTGACGTCTGCTATGTCTTCTTCTCTCTAGCTTCCAGATAGACCAGACCTCTCTTGCTGTGTTCTGGTTGATCTGACAAGTTGTCTATGTTGGATGTTCTAATGCATTAAGGCTGCAGTGATATAAAGGTTTGAATGCTGGTTTAAACAAGTGTTTTAAACTCCACTCTCCCTCTCTCTCTCTCTCTCTCTCTCTGTGTGTGCATATCTCTCTCTCTCTTTTTCTCTCTCTGACACACTCCCTCAGTTCATATCATGTCATTTCTCCTCTGGTTTGCAGCTCTTGTTGGCTGACGGTGCCGTCTAGACAGGGAGGCCTGGGGTCAGTGGCTGCTTCTGTCTCCAGAACACGCCCAGACGGAGGGGGGAGTTCACAGGTGCCAGGTTCCAGCCTTCACAGTGATCCAATGAGACAGCCTCAAACTCCATCGCTGGCCCCAACCACGGGTGCCAGACAAGGCTGGAATTACCCTGTTTTTGTTTGAAGAAGGGCTGCGGAAAATGAAAAAGACTGCAGCTTTAGTGGAGAAAAAAAACCTAAATCATACGTACAGTAGGTTTAGGGTTTTATCCAAAGATTCTAGAATCTTTGGTTTTATGTACATTTCAGCTGCATGTGTGCATCAAAATGCCTGAGACCGTCTCAGACGTTTCTCTATTGATGTGCACAACACCAGCGCTCACATGACTACCACCCTGTTCATGCACCCACAAACTAATGACATGCCAGTGAACCTAGACTTTTGGAAGTCCCTTTGTTGTTTATATAATGGACAAAGTGGAACTTGTGAATAGTTTTTTGTGGATTATGTTGAGTGCGTTGAAATGATAGCTTCAGCGAAAGTTCTACTAGGAAGACTCGTAGTGTAGCCTTTCTCCTCCCATGCTTACACGGAGCCAATCTTAGCTGCCTACTTCGGGAAAGCCCTGCATCTGATCATTCACTCATTCAATCAGCGCTAGCCTATAGGAATTCAATGGGCTCTTTAAATATGTACCACCTAACACTGCTTCTGCTTCTCAGTACGCCGACTTTGACGTCCTAGCTCAGGCTTCCGCGTGGACCTGGGCTCTCTGCATTTTTACATTCGCCCCTTCTGCCCTCAGTGGCGTTACTTGTTACAATCCTACCGCGCTCGTTCGCTGCGCTGTTCAGACCTGTGCGTCCTTCAGTCAGGGCCGCTGCATGTCGCTTCATCGCTAATCTCTGCATATCGGAGCCAGTCACGCTCACGCTGTTGCAGCCTTCACTTCACAGTAACCTACTGCCGGGTCGCCGTCCTCGCACCACTCTGTTGCAGGCCCATGTCGTTTTCGGCAACGATTTCTCAAGCTTCAGCGTCTGGTTGGTAAGGTTATCGTGCTCTCTCTTCCCAAGCTCCTCGAGCTGGGCTACACTCTACCCACAGTCATGCAACCTGCTTGCCAACGATATTCGGCGGGCAGCAAACAAACTGGCTTGTCTGACACGGTTTAACTTTCACTTAAGCCTCCTTACAATAATTCCTGCTGATTTTATAATCCCTGCGATTTGTGCTGTTAATTGCTAGCCTGCACCACGCTGCCGTTGGACCCAACCCTGTATTAAGACCTGTTTAATTGATCTACACTCACTGTGGTTATCTCGATGTCTACCTTGGTTGAGCGTCGTCAAACCAGTTGTGTTTTTGTGTAGCCGGTTGCCTCGCGGCTCGTTGGGCTGCATAGGCTCTAGGCTACTCGTCTGCTGGACCTTCGGTTCAGGTATCACTCCTTGTGCATGGCTGCGGGAAGCCAGTTCATCGTTGCATTCGTTTAATCATCTGGGATTGCGTCCCATACCTTCTGGTAGGAAGTCTACACGGCCTTTCTCGGGTGTTTCTCTGCATGCACTTGCCGTTGCTCAAACTACTCTCAGCTACCGCTGATCTGTCATGTCCCAGGTATGCCGTGACGTCCCCGACAATTTTGGGGGGTCTTACACCAAAGCTCGAACCAAAATGACGGCACGCCGGCCCATGGTCATCAATTGCCAGTATGTCACAAAAGCTATTATCTAGGCAATAATAGGTGGTCTTTTCAATGCCCGTATTATGTCAGTGTTCATGAGCTGACACCACGGTGATGGGCTCATGCCCACATGGTGTTGGTTGAGCTTTTAATTAAGAAGCTGTGCCATTCGCGTATTTAACGTATCCTTCTAGCGTCTTTTGTATGTTTAAAATGTCTTTTCTGATTCCGTATCGTGTATTGGGTTCCTGGGGATTCTATGGCAGGCCTCACTTTGCTCACTGCCCACCAGTGGGTCGCTTCAGCACTCCATATATTGGTGTTAATTGTTACCGGCTGTTCATGATTATGTCGGCAATTTTACATTTCGCTAGTTGTGGTTTAAGTGGTGGCCTATGCTGGAAGTTCGTTGATCACGACTACCAACGTAGCCGTTGGCTGGTTGTTTTACCGATGACGATGCTACATGTCACCTGTCTAACCACTCCTTCCTTCTCGCAGGTCAAACGGAGCGGTCCATCATCACTGGCAGACTCAAGTCTCGTCCAGGCCAACGCTGCGCCCTTCATGCACTCTCTTTAAACACAACGGGTCTCTGCGTGTCCATGTGATTTCAGCCCATCTAGTCACGCCATCAGTCACACTGATTCCTGACTAGAATTGCCGTTTTAGCAGGATCCTCTGCAAATAATGTATACTCTAATTTCCATTCTCCTATTTTGCCTTGGCTGTTTTGTTTTTGGCAGATATGCTCACCCGAAGTGATCGTGCCAGGGAGGACGTGCAAGTTCTTTACATTCTCCTCCCAATCTTTAATTTGCTAACCCCTGCAGGTGCATCATGCCTCCCCTCTTCTGTTGAGGGGATGCAGTTCGTCAATGGAGAGGCAGTTCCACATATCACACTAACATCTACTTTCTTACAGGGATGGCAGTGCCAGTTCACGGAATCACGCCATCGTGTGGATCATGTTTCCAGTTCATACTGGAGGGGGGTCATCCCTCCGTCTTCACAAATCTCCCGAAGGCCAGCGCTTTCGAGGATATCTCCTGTCGTAGCACGGCTTAAAACTAGCCTTCCTAATCCAAGCACTTATCACCTGTCTAGAACTGACTCTTGACTGTAAAACCGGCACTCACTGATGCACTTTTCGTTATTGTGCTCTACCTTCTAAATTGTTTTAATTGCACTGGCATTGTGGGAGGATTGTTTTAGCTTTAACCTGTTTACCGTCACGTCGGTCTAGGTTGCCCTAGACGCTGGTTGCCCAGCTCACTGTCCAGGTTGCCTTGGACGCCGGTTGCCCGGCTCATGGCGCTCGTCTAGGTTGCCCTAGACGCTGGTTGCCCAGTTTGGTCCAGGTGGCCCTGGATGCCGGTTGCCCGGCCGTCATGTCTGTCTAGGTTGCCCTAGATGCTGGTTGCCCAGCTCATGGTTCAGGTCGCGTCGTACGCCGGTTGCCCGGCTCGTGACGCTCGTCTAGGTTGCCCTAGACGCTGGTTGCCCAGTTCGGTCCAGGTTGCCCTGGATGCCGGTCGCCCGGCCGTCACGTTGGTCTAGGTTGCCCTAGACGCTGGTTGCCCAGCTAATGGTCCAGGTTGCCTTGGACGCCGGTAGCCCGGCTCGTCTCGCGGTCTAGGTTGCCCTAGACGCTGGTTGCCCAGCTCATGGTTCAGGATAACGCTATACGGTCAATGTTAACTGCCTGATTCCGGACTTCGACGCAATTGGATGACACTACGTCTGTCATCCGTTTAGATCGCCTCTGGCCCGCTATATCAGCTACACAGATATATTGGTTCCCTGCGATACAAGGGGCAAAAGTTACGTGCATCGTACTCCTTGCCAGACTCGAGTCTCTCCCTGAGCAAACGCTTCCGTGAGAACTCTGGATTCCCAGGGTACATGGTCAGTCGCTTTGATTAAAAATGTCCCGGCCACATGGACTGTCACGTGAATGCACACCCCTCCACTCATCACTCAGGGGCCAGTGCTTGGCCCACGACTAATATAATTTCTGCATCCAGTTGGGTGATATGTTTGCTTATTCTCTCCTCGTTGTTACCTTTACTCATTGTCTCTTCAGCAGCCAGTAAACTGTACTATCCTGCCACAGTTGGTGCAGCTGGTATAGCAAGCTCGCATTAAGTCATTCTCAGAGCTCCTCTACACTCAGATGCATAAGCACCATGGTGGTACCCCAGCACTCATCTGTTTGTTGTCTTGTCATATTTCAGTTACATATGTTTCTTCCTCCTGTCACATACAGGCATGAATTGTCCTGAAGTCCTTTGTCTACGTCGCAAGGTCATGCTTCCCTCGCATGACTGATGCTGCTCATCTTATTTTGGGGGGCTTTCCAAGAGCAGGTGCTAAGGTGTCGCTCACACGCATCCATCTTGGCCTTGGGTTTGCAGCTCAATGCATTCATCTCACTCTAGCCGCTGCAGGTGAGCTATCGAACCAGAACACACATCTGGCTTCACAAGCACTAGTCTTCTACAAAACTAGTCATAATGCTCATCTATCCTAAATATTAAACCACATGTTTTCAATGCGAATATACTCAAGCACCGATATCAACTAACTCATTGCTCAGGTCCCAAGCATCTGCAACCACAAGCTCTATTCCCCTGCATTGATCGATCCTGAGTACATCATGTTTAACCTTTTAACCCTAACCATGTTTTGCTTCCCTGGTCCCCGTTCACTACCTTAAACTACGGCTCACACTTTACCTGATTTTCAGCAGCCATCTAGCTAACGTGCTGCTTAAATGTAACCTCTCTCCAAAGAGGGTAATTTCTCACTCATTCCGCATCGGCGCAGCCAAGACTGCCGGCCAAAAAGGGCTATCCACGTCATCCATCAGGATGCATCAAACTAACTCCTCTTGACATTTTCGATGCTCAGAAGTTGCTCTCCCATGTTAACTCAGGTACCTCATTTTACCTTCACAAATCCTGGTGGCGGTGGTTAAATTCTGGCATTCGCCTTGCACTAATCGCTGAAACATATTGGGGCCCAGCATGCCGGTAGCTTGTGGTGATTTAGTCTCAGCCATGGGCATGTTGCCCTTTTCACTGGTTGCCCAGCTCGTTCGACGCTTATGGTTCAGGTCGCACTGTACGCCGGTTGCCCGGCTCGTGACGCTCGTCTAGGTTGCCCTAGACGCTGGTTGCCCAGTTCGGTCCAGGTTGCCCTGGATGCCGGTCGCCCGGCCGTCACGTTGGTCTAGGTTGCCCTAGACGCTGGTTGCCCAGCTCACTGTCCAGGTTGCCTTGGACGCCGGTTGCCCGGCTCATGACGCTCGTCTAGGTTGCCCTAGACGCTGGTTGCCCAGTTTGGTCCAGGTGGCCCTGGATGCCGGTTGCCCGGCCGTCATGTCTGTCTAGGTTGCCCTAGACGCTGGTTGCCCAGCTCATGGTTCAGGTCGCGTCGTATGCCGGTTGCCCGGCTCGTGACGCTCGTCTAGGTTGCCCTAGACGCTGGTTGCCCAGTTCGGTCCAGGTTGCCCTGGATGCCGGTCGCCCGGCCGTCACGTTGGTCTAGGTTGCCCTAGACGCTGGTTGCCCAGCTAATGGTCCAGGTTGCCTTGGACGCCGGTAGCCCGGCTCGTCTCGTGGTCTAGGTTGCCCTAGACGCTGGTTGCCCAGCTCGCATAAGCACTAAAGTCCAGGTTGCTCTGGATGCCGGTGGCCTGGCTCGTCACGATGTACTAGCTCGCTAGTCACTGGGCGCCCAGATCGTGAAGTGCTTATGGTCCAGGTTGCCCTGGACGCCGGTTGCCCGGCCGCCGCATTGGTCTAGGTTGCCCTAGACGCTGGTTGCCCAGCTCGTCAAGCTTCTAAATCCCACTAAAGCGAAAGCATGCTGCGGGCCCCACTACAACCCTAGGTTTATGGTTAACACCTTGCTACCTTAAAATTCTGTCGGCGTCCTGGCACAACGTCATCACCCCGGCCCAGTCATGCCGTTTAATTCATCTTGTATGTATACTAATGTCTCTGCTCCTCTCAGAACCAGATTACTGAGTCACCGCCCTGGCGGTCATCACTCATCCTTTTGGGGGTAGGCTCCCCGCCCCTGCCTTCATCCATCGGCAGGAGACGAGATCCGCTCATCGCTGGACGGATCCGAGACGGGGCCTACGCCAAAGATTGTTACCTATTCAGGACTCTATCACGCTTGTATCCAAGCCGTTCCATTACTCATTAAATTGTTAACTGATTCTATTCTGTCTACTGAGTCTTTCTGGTAGAAATGATAGCTTCAGCGAAAGTTCTACTAGGAAGACTCGTAGTGTAGCCTTTCTCCTCCCATGCTTACACGGAGCCAATCTTAGCTGCCTACTTCGGGAAAGCCCTGCATCTGATCATTCACTCATTCAATCAGCGCTAGCCTATAGGAATTCAATGGGCTCTTTAAATATGTACCACCTAACACTGCTTCTGCTTCTCAGTACGCCGACTTTGACGTCCCCTCCACCTCCCCTCCAGCCACCTCTGCCAGCAGTCCACGTCCATCGGGCACGGTCTGCCTACCACATCATCTTCCTTCAGCCACCGCCACCAGTTGGTCCCCGTCTCGTCGTGGGGGGTAGGCTCCCCGCCCCTGCCTTCATCCATCGGCAGGAGACGAGATCCGCTCATCGCTGGACGGATCCGAGACGGGGCCTACGCCAAAGATTGTTACCTATTCAGGACTCTATCACGCTTGTATCCAAGCCGTTCCATTACTCATTAAATTGTTAACTGATTCTATTCTGTCTACTGAGTCTTTCTGGTAGAACTATATGTTATAAAAAAGGAAATTGCGGCCCGTACTTGAACTTAGGGTTTGTTTCGAGATAATGCACAAATTAATTCATCATTGTCTACTGTAAATCCCATGCCAAAGCATTCCAGAGGACATGTTGCAACATGAGGATCTCACAGTTAAACTTTTCAGACTATCAGCCTCTAACTCAACTCAACTTTGTCAACTTTCACAAGTTTGTGAAAGATGTCATTGTATAACTTTTTCTAGGCACCATATGACATTATGTTTAGAAAATATTAGGAAATGTTGTCTCTGGTGATGCTAACATTTCTTCCACATAAGCTAATCAAACTGAGCAAAAGGCTGTTTCAGGATCTTGGAGCAGGTTTGGCGTTCACCATGATGCAGAATATAAGTGAAGTGAAGGAGCAGACTGGAAATTAAGTGAAATGGGGATTAGGTTCAGTGGTCACTCACCGCTGGTTTGATTCTGATGAATTTGGAAAAGACTTACAGAGAGTATCCTCCTTTACTCAGTCAAGGGAGACATTCCAAGCAGTGTTTATTTAGACAGAAAATTGCTTGTTTGTTTATTTGTTTGTTGGTGCTTTATATTATAAACTAAGCATGGTCTTATTATTGTCCTTGCTCTGCTGTTATTATCTTATTTTGTTTTTGGAGGTGGGTGAGTTGGCAGGAGGTACAGTATGTGTGTGTGTGTGTGTTTTGCTCACTGCCATTTTTCATTAAGGCAGCCAACATGCATAAAACTAGGATATTTTGAGTTTGTGCCATGTGACGGGCCAGAGATTTCCTTGTCAGTTGTCTTCTCCCCATGTTGATCTCATCCATTTTCATCTGCCTGAGAATTAGAGTTGCCAATCAAGAGAGGCCAACACACAAAAGCTGTGAGAGGCGTAGGGAATACTGAACAGATTTGTGGTTAGTATTCTGAGGAAATAAGCATGTGGTCTTCGGTTACTTTACTCGTTTATTCTCTGTGGAAGCATCAAATCCATTTTTAATAAATGTTTCAGAGATCTAAATACGCACCAAATCTGTTTTTAGAGGAGGTGATTAAAGTCTATTGCAGACTTTTGTGAGGTCTCAATTTGGATGTTAAAAGTCTTAGTGAAAAAAGACATTGTGGTCCTGGTCGGAGCCTATCAAAGCCTCTTGCACTTTGAGTGGGCCCTATTTTTAACCCAGGAAAGCAATTTAGCTGCCTGCGATTGTTAACATTTCTTCCATTCCATGTGGCAACCGCAGAACTGGAGTTATTCTCATAATTACCCACCCTGCTGCTGCTTCAGAAGAGTGGGCGTTTGGTGGTAGCGCGCTTGGCAAAATAAAAAAAGAAACTCACAAAAATGTTCTAAACCCTGTTCAAGGGCCGGCTCTGAGCACCACACAGGTAGACGCAGGGAGTTAAACAGGGTAGACTTTCACCTACCTATTCATTTCTAATGGAAAGTTGAAACAGTCAGAACTGATGCATGTATGATATCAGATACGTACCCATGAAGTGAACTGTAATGTAACTGAGAGTAATGGAAGATGCAGAGGCAAATAGATTATCAATGAAACAAAAATCCACCTGTCAGCCTATCAGACATGTCTATTGTTAGTTAATATAGTGTAATATTATAGTGTATCACAGTATAGTCTAAGTTAAAGGACAATTGCATGGACAGATGGACAGTTATCCACTGAGTAAGTACACTAGACAAGTTTTAAATCGGTGCGATTAGACTGGTTGTGCTGTTTTCCCAAGATGGCACCTGCCTGTACTTGAACGGTACTGTCTTTCTGAACTATCTTTTTAATAAACTGTCTGTACACTTACAAAGTTCTCAAAGTAGGGACCCTCATTATGCTACCGTGGAAGTGTGTGATGCTATTTTGAGCCTTGTTAGTGGTATAGAAATACAGAGTTCTTTTTACTTTACCTGTTTATCTTTCTAACTATACTCTACCTTTCATCTATCTAACTATGACCGCTGCCTCTGGTGAGTGGTCAGAGGCTGGAATTGTGGTCACAGTATCATACCGTCTAACTGTCTAAGATAATGATTGTTGCTGTCCATGGCAATGCCAATCTGTCTCTGTCCTCTCTTTCTCCCCCTCTTCCATTCTCAAAACATCTCACGGTTACCACTATTAACGTTTTTCATGTGACGTATTCTAGGTTCTATAGCTTTGTTTACATCCAGCTGGTAGGCAAGGGACAAGTTGAACCCATTGAACATAGTTGTCTGCAGCTGCCTCTCAGTAGGCTACATCTCTGTATTTCAGCAATGTCAACATTTCAGGCATCAATAAAGGTGATGATGAAACGTTATCCCATTGTTCAATATTTGATAGCCTGTCACAGGAACGTTATTTTGCTAAAATCGCCCTGATTTGGTGCATTGATCTGTATCGATAACGTTATGGGAGAACCTGCCTATGGTAGCCTAACTTTTTTTCTCTGTTCAAAACTCGGTTTACACGAAGACGATAGACTTTCTTAGAAGCTGTGAAATTTGGCCAGAAAGGAACATGTCTTCCCTCTGAAAGTTGACACAAAATCAAACAATATTTGATCATTAAACTTGAACTGAACAGCGACAGGTTTTGGTAGGCATGTAGACTCAGCAGACGTAAAAAGGTAGCCTACATAGCCAGCGTCAGTCAGCATCATGTAACATTAATGTCGTTAAAGTAATGAATCCTGTAACATATTATAACATATAACAGCGATGACTCATTCGAAGACGATCTGCATGGATATATAACCACCCAGAAAAACTCAGAATGTGAGTGATAAAGTTCATTAATTGTATGAAACTTTTTTACTAGTTCATTGCAGCATCGGCTATATTAGGCTGTTATGCTAGCTCAGCCTTTAAATATGCTGTTATTTTAGTCATGTGGACTTGATTAAACGGGTAAAGATAATTAATAAACTGCTTATTTCTTACATGACTGAAGCAGTAGCCTAGGTTCAACAGTGGTGTTTGAGGTTGAAGTTCAGCTCAAAAATCAGTTTATTTTGACATACGGGAGTTAGCCTAACTGAGCACAAGCCTATTCTGTTTTCATTTATTTTGTGATAATCAAATGACACTCATGATAACTTGAAATAGAAGGACAGAAGATAGGTGATTGATGTCCACAAGTACGAATTTCACGAGACAAATTAGAACAAACTGTTCCGGTAAAAATAATCTTGCCATGTTTAAAATGCTGCACTTTTTCCCTTCATAGCCTATCTCTGGCAATTCATTTTTGGATGACTGTAGATAGTTGTATTTTGGCCTACGTCTTCGTAGACAGTAGGCTACGCCATCTTGAGAATAAAAGACTTCACAGCTGCTAACGATCATCCTCCACAACCACGAGGATAGGTAGGCTAAACGGTCGTTCGTCGCCTTTTTGCTTCTTATTGTAAAACCAACTGTTAGGGCCTACACAAGTGGCGGCATCCCGGTCAATATTTCATATAAAAATTTCAATTTTGACGCTATTTGTAACCATGTGTAGCCTATGCAACCCGACTGTTGTAGGCTTGCCTACCACTCTCTGCAGTGCCTTGCCTACCATTCTTGCCTACCACTCTAGTTGTAAACAAACGGTCACATGACATTATGACGTAGGTGCAAAACCTTCACGATATAGACCCTTTCAAGAGAGTTCCATTATCAGCATCATAGTTGGCCCCACAAGGCTTCCGTTTTAACATTCCATATGTTATCTTAATGCAGAGGAAGTAGATTGGGAACCAAATAGAACGTTCAAGCATTGTTTTTGTTTTTATTGTTGAAAGGGTCTATTCTCTGTATATCCCTTTCTCTCCCATTTCCCCTCCTATCCAATTCTTCTCTCTTCTGTCCTCCCATCTCACCCTTCCTCCTTCCCTTCCTGTCTGTCACCTCCCTCTCTCCCTTGCTCCTCTCCCTTTCTGTCTGAGGGTAAATGAGCTGTCGTGGGAGTGGTGACAGCTGACGCTGAGGACCGTGGGGCTCTCTGTGTGTGAGATGTGTGTGTGTGTGTGACGCGAGTGTGATGGTGCGCATGCAGGAATCCAGGTGCCACTCCTGCTGCTGATGTCTCACTTTCCTCCCTGGGGGTTGTGTGAGGGTGTATGTGTGTGTGTGTGGCAGGGGCAGGTTTCAGAGCATTGTCACCGTTGTCGTCAGGGCTCAACAGTGCGATGCTAACACACAGACAGGCGAATCAGCACAAACTGCCTCGTTAGTTCCGGGGAGGATCTGGCAGATGGCGGCAACACCACACATACATACCGGTACATACACCTCAGAGAGGATGCCTCTGTCCCCAAACACAGCCCCCTCCACCAGAGGCAACCATGCCAGAGCAGACTGCGACCTCCCAACCTCCCAACTTGTTTGTGTTAGAGAAGGTGGCAAATGCTCATGTGCATCCCGCTAGGAGACAATGTAGTGACAACAAGCAGGAGACATTTTCATTTTCAACTCTTGTGAGAACTGGCAAAGGCAGAACCCATGAGATCCTGTCTGTTTTCAGAACGGAGAAAGGTTCTGGAGAGTACCTGAGTCTGTGGCCTGTGCCACACAATACCTCAGGGTTTAAGGGGTCCTGGGATCAAGTCCAACCATTAGTCATTTTGATCTCCTCATCGCTCTCTCTCTCCCTCTCTCTGTAGCCTACTATCCTGTCCAAAATAATCGTCAAGAATAGCCTAAATATTAACTTGACAAATAATGGAAAATCTAGTCTTGTTGACAACAGGCCATATATCTCAATTGAGATTTAGAGTGGGTCTGGAAAAGCCTCATTGACTTCCAGGGGCGTAACTAGCAGTGAAATAAAACTTAAATTGGGGCATTAAACTCTTACCCAATTGTTTCAGAAGTGCAGCAATCAAATCTTCCTTGTAAACAAAGGTTTTAAATGCAGTTGTTTATTCAATTTCAAAGAAAATACACATCCATATCTGTTTAACCCTGTCACCATCAGCACAGTCATTGATTGTGTTGAATGTTCTGCTCTTTCTGTCATCATATAAAGCCCGCCCCTACCAGATAAGTGATTGTAATTGGTGCCTGGGTTTTTGGAACGTTGGAAATGGATGTCAATGGCCTCCTTGCCAGATTGACATGCAGTGCGAAATTCAAAACAGGTTCGTCTGGGTTTTCCCGGGCTATGAAAAAGAAAATGCTGCTTCACTGTTAATCTGGAGTGCCAATCTTGATGTCCAATAACACACAAAGAAACATACAAAAACAAGAATGTGTGATATTACCCATTCTCCATGTGACTTGTAATAGCAATGCACCATCTCTTCAAATGAAAGATGTATTAAAGACAGCACAGGCCCCTGGGCTTTTTCGTGGATGTTGGTTGTCACACCAACCCAGTCACCCACAAGGGCGCTGCTTTGTGCATCTCACAAATGAAGTACCTTTTCTTAAAAAAAATTCACATGGCCAAATATGCTGCCTGTCAAAGCAAGTGACAGTTACAAAGTGCAGATGCTGTTTCTCCCTCCTGAGAATAGCATAGCATTTTATTAGCCTCTGAGAAATGCATCAAGCTTATATGACTTCTGTGTGTCCAGATATATGTCCTGATATATTATTTATGGATGGATGGATGAATATATTGTATATGGATTAATATAGATATTAAAACATTGCAGGAAAAATAATAAAGAAAAGAACAACATTATTAAAACACTAATTTTCTGCTTCACAGAAGTAAATCTTGTATTGACTCTTGTTTGAATCAGACTCAGCCTGTTAACACTAAAGATATTCATTACAATCTGTCATTCACACAACATGCTGATGGAATCAATAAAAACACAACAGTGCATGTTTCTCCTGAGGAAGCTGAAATGTGTCCAAGAGGACAGCTTAACAATAGTGCACCAGTCACTAATTGAATCAGTGCTCTCATTCAATATGGCTTTTCTAGTACAAATTCCTGGCAAAGAAAAGCAATTAATAACTTGCAAGAAGAATCACAAAGCACTAAAAAAGAAAGGCAGACTCCATTCTTTAGGATCCTTCACACTCCTTCCACCATTCCTTTCAGCTTCTCCCATCAGGCAGACGGTTCAGATCACCTCTGGCCAGAATTTCCACTGCTATATGTTATGCTTGGTATACAAGGAGAAATAGGATGTCACTACCTGATAATGCAGCTTAGCAGATATTCAATTATTTATGGATGTTTTTAAGCTCCCTCCTGCCCACACCCCATGAGCCTCTAACCCAATAACATTTTATATTACTATGTAAAAGACCATAAAGTCTTTTGAGTCCTTTAGTCCTTAAATATCACTAAACCACACACTGTATCTCGCCTTCTTCCAGAGAGTTAGCTGGCACCTTGCATGTTTTACAACGGCCATTTTACGAGTTCACATTCCAAATTTGCAAAAAGACAAGCAAGCAAAAGGAGTTTTTGGTGAGCTTTTGGTTTGCTATTCTTCACAAAGGAAGATGGGAAGGTGTGAGGGGAGGTGTTGAAAGTGAGGGATCAAACCAAATGCAGCAGCTTGAACAAGTACTGTAGGCTGGGATTAAATTACCTGATAAGAGTGACGCTGTTGGCATGGAAAATCTGTTCACGCTCCCCTCCGAACTTCTGTTTAGAACGCCATTTTGACTGAGCGTGTATGAATGTGAGGCATTATTTTTAAAGTGTGTTGAATGATGTGAATGAATGGCGCTTGTCTCTTATCTCTGTGTCTCTCTTCTCTCTCTCTCTATTCCTATCTGTGTGTGTGTGTGTGTGTGTGTGTGTGTGTGTGTGTGTGTGTGTGTGTGTGTGTGTGCGTGTGTGTGCGTGTGTGTGTGCGCGCGCGCGCGTGCACATTTTACTCAATGAGCAATCAAAACTTCTCTGTGTTAATGTAATCTTGAGTATTACATAAGAGCACAAAGTCAGAATCAGACAGCAGATGACTGTGGAGCAAAGCTTGTGGACCTGGACCAGACCTGGGCCAGGCGTGAGCCAGAGTCAGACACGTACCCCATCCCCATCCTTCATGTGATCCACCGGTGCCACTTCAACAGACGATGAGCCGCTCAGCCACTGCTGAGAACCTCTCAGAGGGCTCCTCCAGCAGCTATCACACAGGCCTCTCCTTTCCTCTGTCCTGTCTCAAAGCAAAGGCGCTTCTCAACGAGCTAACTGAGCTGTTTTATAGCGATGGTCATCCACCTCACAAACTTTTAAGGCCTGGCCACTGATTGACCTTCTAACAGAGGTGTATAAACACACTCCTTCAGAGAGTGAAGGCTTTTGTAAGCATTTTGCACCAACCATTAGCTGAGCTAATTAGCCAAATCGGGAAAGACTTCTACAGGGAAAAGAGTCAGGTTGAGATGTTCTACCTCAAGTGGGCCCCACGATGTCAGGCCACATCCTGTGTCCTCTGGCTGGGACGCATGGCTTAAGTTTCAACATGACAGGATCTCATACTCGGCTGGGCCTACAGTATAGAGGGACAGTGATGTTTACCCCAGAAGCCTCTCTCTTTCACACACACACACACACACACACACACACACACACACACACACACACATCCTGTCATGCGAGATGAGTCAGGCCCTGTGGATTAGGGGCTAATGGTTGTTTACTTTCTCCCCACCTCTCTCTCTTTCTCTCTCTCTC
Organism: Alosa pseudoharengus; assembly: GCF_046254945.1. NCBI lineage: Eukaryota > Metazoa > Chordata > Actinopteri > Clupeiformes > Clupeidae > Alosa > Alosa pseudoharengus. Next base: position 12,923,059 of record NW_027468859.1, read on the forward strand.
TCTCCCTCTCTTTCACTCTAATTTGTTCTGTTTGTGTTTTTGGAACATCGACAGGAGGGCAAACACGCTTGTTCTCATGTCAATCACAGAGGCGCTTTAATTTGGGTAAAAGCCGAGGGGGAAGCTGAAGGGACAAGCGGTGAGGAGGGGGAACTGTGGCACACCTGTCTCCTGGAGATAAACTCCCACCAGAGATGTAGAACACAAAACACAGATGCACAAGGATACACACATACATACACACACACACAGACTAAGGGCACGTGGACATAGCAAGAGGACGTGGATGGACACACATACTTATTTACTTGATACTAATGTGTTGGCATGTATATATGAATTAAGTATGCATAAAAGTACATAAGTATACACACAAGCACAAACAAACATACATAGTAACACAGCGTGGGTGGCTAGCATTGACATTTTTGTGCACATATATAGCTTGTGCAAAGAAAGCTCACATACTGTTCAAACACAGATTATTTTTCCAATCACATTGAACACATGAACACAGCATGCACAATTGTAGTACATGCCCACAGATACACACAGATCCACCAATATTGATGGAGCAATCATATGCAATTTCATAGTGAAAGTATACAATGTCTAGGGAAATTTACACACACACATACACACACACACACACACACACACACACACACAGTTAGAGAAAAATGAATTTGGTGTATGCATTCTCAGAGCAAGGCATTTGGCATTGCACATACATTACTATGTTTTAATGTCTGCTTACGAGTGCTCTCACAGCTTTTGTGAAAATGGATGTAGAGCCATAAAGAGCAGACTAAATATGTTTGCCTCACCAACTGCTTACCACCCATATGTATGCAAACTACGTACCACATAGGGAAAGCAATCTACTCACAAGAAAGAAAAAAAACAATAAAGATACAACCAATAAAATGTCCCTTTCTCCAAAAAACTCTACTATCACAGATTTCAGAACAGACTTCAGAGCCCCATCACCCAGAATTGCCAATAAGAAGGAAAACAACACAACAGTTATAGGATCAGTCAATGATCCGACAGTGTATTTGATGCCTGTTTGTGGGGGAGGCAGGGCAGCAAACTTGCCTGTGCTGAAAAGATGGGAAACTGAGAATGGCTAACACAGGAGTGATGCCAAAGAGTAAAATTTCATCACAGCTTTTAGAGAGTGTGAGCGAAAACAACAGCTTGCAAATGAGTCTGCCATGATATTTCCACTTTGCATTTATGCATGCATCCATATGGTATAAAAATGTTCATTACTATACAAGTACATTTTCCTTCAGTTCTTTGTTTACAGACATCAAAGCATTGGTTGAACTGTTGTACTAACTAGGCAACCGTGGCCTACTGGTTAGGGCTTTGGACTTGTAACTGGAGGGTTGCCGCTTCGAACCCCAACCAGTAGGAACGGCTGAAGTGCCCTTGAGCAAGGCACCTAACCCCTCACTGCTCCCCGAGCGCTGTAGCAGGCAGCTCACTGCGTCGGGATTAGTGTGTGCTTCACCTCACTGTGTGTTCACTGTGTGCTGAGTGTGTTTCACTAATTCATGGATTAGGATAAATGCAGAGACCAAATTTCCCTCACGGGATCAAAAGAGTATACTGTATACTTATATATAGCTGTTACACACATTCATTGAAAGCGACTGCTCCAAGGCATCAATTTGACTGTTGCCTTTATAAAGGGGTTTATTGCATAATATGCTGGTAAACAACATTGTGCTGTGCCAGGTGCTACTGTATAGTCATGGGGTGCAAACGGAAGCTCTGGTCTCTGCTTTGCTTTGAGCAACAGATGTGCCCAACCAATGACTGGTGAGTGCTCAACATTTGACACGCTAGCAAGGAAACGTTGAATCACATACACCGAAACATGGCTGACCAACCATGTAAATCTGAACAGCTCATGAGCACATTTTGAAATAAAATTTAATTTCCCAAGGGTCAACTTTTGATTAAGATTATAGTTCAGTTCTCAGACAAATGAAGGTTTAAAGCTCTATCCTCCCTCCCTCTCTCCCCCCCCCCCACCTCTCTCTCTCTCACACACACACGCACACGCTCAGTGCTCAACATCCTTGAGACAAAAATTAAGTCTATCTCTCACGCCTCACTCAGTTTCCATGAGTATAATGGTGCTGTGGTGTTGGCATGAGCTTGTAAGGAACTTCAGACCAGAGCTTAATCTGCAATGTAAATACCCACCCCACCCTCCTGCATGGCATTGCAATATGTACAGTATGGCACATCTGGTTCAATAAATCCATTTCTTTTTTCTTTTTTTTTATTAATGTTTTTGGCAGACAGCAGAACATACAAAGCATAGACATCAGGTAAAAATTACAAACATACAGTCAGTTCCCTGTCTTTTTTTGATAAAGCATAGAAACAACAACACACACACACAAAAACAAAAAAAACACAACTAAGAACAAAGTGCCTACAAACTTAACATAGACCTCTGAGTATATCAAACAGTTACATCCAATATAATACCAGTATCAGTTATTCATCTGTAATAAATCAATTTCTTGTTCCATGTCATTCCACAAGATCCCAGCCCAGTTCTCAGAAAGAAATACTTTCTCAGTACCATTTATATTTAATTTATATTACTGTAAACCATACCACTTTCTTAACTGTATACTACTGTCTACACTGCACTATATGTATTATACTGTTTATACTGCACCACCTGTCTATACTGTGTATATCACATTGCACCTTTCTGCTTTTTGCACTTCTGGTTAGTCGCAAACTGCATTTCATTGTCTCTGTACTTGTACTCTGCACAATGACAATAAAGTTGAATCTACAGTCATCTTAAATGTAATCTAATTAAAAATGAAGATTCATCTGAATTCTGAAGGTCACCAGAAGGACTCATCTCTCTCTCTCTCTCTCTCTCTCTCTCTCTCTCTCTCTCACTATATAGCTCTGGAAAAGATTAAGAGGCCACTACACATTGTTCTGGCTGGGTCACTTAGCAACCATGTCCAGTGGTCTCTCAATTTTGAATATGACCGTCAACTCATTCAAATGTCACTCAGCAACCGTAGGATGACATCAGAATTTTTTTTATAAATATATATATATATAGGATGTGCATATATATATGAGGCACATAATGATCTGAGATGAAAAACAATGCTTTAGATTTTTGAGCTGATTATTTCTCTGCCTGATTTCTCTGCCTGAGGAATTGAGCTCTAGCTCTATACTCCATCAAAATATAAAAAGCATCTCTCCAATCCAGGTCTCCAGTATGTGCTTCAGAAAGTCTGATACCTTGCATGGATCAAGGGGCATAATACTGTGATGGTCTTTACATAAGAAATGGCACTTTTTTGTACCGCTCAGTTTCTATACACACACAGACACTCACACACACAGACACGCAGGCACACACACACACACCTTCAAATGTAGGGGTCAGTTGCTCATCCTACTCCCAGAGAGAGCCGTGGCCACTGCTGTGCAGTGCTGAGTGATGAGACGTGCCAGCTTTGACGCCAGCCTGAAGGGCCGCACTCGTCTCCCTTGGCAACAGACTTCCAAGTCCCCCTGGACAGCGAGATGATGAAGGCACCTGCAGAGAAAGCTACAAGTATATGGGGCGCGCAAACGCACACACACACA
>NW_027468859.1:12929212-12951712 GCF_046254945.1 Alosa pseudoharengus
TGTAAGTATTGTTCCTACATTTTTTCCTCATCAATTAGTTATGTATAACACAGTAATAAATACATTAATAGATAGATAGATAGATTGGTTGGTTGATTATAGATTGTTTGATTGATTGATTGATTGATTGATTGATTGATTATCGATTTGGCCAATCAATCGATTGACTGATTGGCCTAAACCCTCACAACATTTTAAGGATGGAAATACAATCTTTCCTCATATTCATGAATGCAATGTCTAAAAGTTTTCATGGATTCTAATTGGCTGTCAGCTTTTCTATTTCTCAAAATCGTTCAGAATGGCATTATTGTTCTACAATGTGAACATCATTTATATTAGCTAGAGTGAGTAAAAACATCATTATCATTAGTCATCGTCACCGGTGTTAACCTCTAACTCTAGTTAAAGAGCAACGAATTCACCTGCCTGCTCTTGTGCTACACTTTCCTCCTTTTGCAGTGGACAGGACTATGACCCTTAATCATCCATTTGAGCCCTGTCAGAGCTATCTGAATAAAAGGACAGACAAATGAGAGAGATGACATGGCTTCCATTATCACCAGATTTTCAGAGTGGGAAAGGATCAAGAGGTGAAGATTACGCAATCAGCTTGAGTAGGCATACATCAGGAAAGTACCCTTTCTCTTTATTTGAGGGTCATGGTATTTTTAAGAGCACTTCTAACTTGTTTTGACCTGTGCGTGCACTTGTTTTCGATCATATATGTGATTTGTCTCAGTTTATTTCAATTATATACAGTATGTATAGTAAGTATAAGTATAAGTATATATACTCTTTTGATCCCATGAGGGAAATTTGGTCTCTGCATTTATCCCAATCCGTAAATTAGTGAAACACACTCAGCACACAGTGTACACACAGTGAGGTGAAGCACACACTAATCCCGGTGCAGTGAGCTGCCTGCAACAACAGCGGCACTCTGGGAGCAGTGAGGGGTTAGGTGCCTTGCTCAAGGGCACTTCAGCCGCTTCCTACTGGTCGTGGTTCGAACCGGCAAAAAATGTGATGTCATTTGTTCCTTATTCTTAGTGATGGAATGCTTGTTCTGTTTACTGGCAGTGTGAGAACTAAAAGTATTCATTTCATTTTACAGTTCAAAGGTCAAGTATCTGTGAAGTGGCTATTTTCATTACACTGACATTTATATGGACATAAGAGTAGACAATGAAGGCTAGGGGTATCAGAAGCACCAGCATGGCTAATGTGAAAGAAACATAGGTCCGTCCGCTCTCTGTTTGTTTTTGTCTGTGTTGTTCCTCCTAGACGCTGATGACCCTAATTTGGGAGCTAGAAAACACCTGCTGGGAGGCGTGTCTTCAACAAATGAAGCATGTACTCAACAAATAAATAGACCGCTCTTCTGCAGTTGAGAAGAGCAGATGATTTTGAGCGGCAGCATTTTTTTATGTTAAAATAAACTCGCTACCTTTTTTCCCATCTGTTTGTTTCCTGCTCTCAATTTGTTACAATGCTGAGCCAATTGTAACAAGTGGGGGCTCCTCCAGGACACCCATTATATCTATTTGTTACAATGTTGAGCCAGTTGTAACAAGACCTGTCCTTGTGGCTCTTCAGTTTTAAAACTGTTTAAACTGGAGGTAGACGCAATACAATGCAATTGGCATTGGAAATCAGACTGCCCTCTCCTAAAGTCAAAGTCTGAGCCCTGGGTTGCACCAGCAAAACTCACTGCTGTAGCTTCCCCTCCAACCAGTGTGTTAAATGATGCCATACAGCCTGTGAATGATGCCACTTTGAAATCCAAATTCATTTGGTCTCCCTCCTGCCAGGCAGCATTTGAAGCTGTCAAACAGCTTCTTCTGGCTCCTAACTTTTCAAAAACGTTTAGACTGGAGGTAGACACCAGCAACATTGGGGCTGGGGCGATTCTCCTACAAGAAGACGACAATGGCCTTAATCGGCCTGTGTGTCTGGAAGTTCAAGGTGTATGTGGGGGATAGCACATCACCTTTGGTTGTATACTGCGACCACAATCCGCTGACGTTTCTGAATTCGCTTCAGAATCCCAACCAACGCTTAATGCGTTGGTCGCTCATTTTACAGCCATATCCCTTAATCTTCTCTTTCCCTAAACTTTTGTATGTTGTTTTGTCTTTAGCCTCCCAGGGCCTGGGTTGGGCTACTGTAGCAGAAGGTTTAGAGAAACATCCAGAAAAGTATAGACTACCAGATAAGTATAATACTTTTATTATTTACAGCGTCAGATTAAGAACAGTTTTGAAATGAAAATGAACAGTATTGTTTCATAAGTGATTAATTGTTATTTAATTGTTATATTTGTAGGCCTGCATAATATCTTGTGTGTATGACTAAAGGTTGACCTTGAGCGGTCAACTTTGTAAGGGGGAGGGTGTGACAAACCCCATACTGTAGGTCCGTCCGCTCTCCGTTTGTTTTTGTCTGTGTTGTTCCTCCTAGACGGCGATTGGCCCTAATTTGGGTGCTGGAAAACACCTGCCGCGAGGTGTGTCCTCAACAAATGAAGCATGTTCTCAACAAATAGACCGCTCATCTGCAGTTGGGAAGAGCAGATGCTTTGGAGCAGTAGCATTTTTGAATGTTAAAATAAACTCGCTACCGTCTTTCGCATCTCTTAGTTTCCTGCTCTCAATTTGTTACAATACTGAGCCAGTTGTAACAGTGTGTGTGTGAGTGTGTGTGTGTGTGTATGTGAACATGTGAGTATATGAGCTTGTTAAATAAATGTAAAACCTGACATAAACATACATTGTGTATGAGGCTGGAAGCATTTAATGTGTTATGCACTGTATTTGTGTGTGTGTGTGTGTGTGTGTGTGTGTGTGTGTGTGTGTGTGTGAGCGAGAGAGAGAGAGAAAGAGAGTACAGTATGTGTATGTGTTGTTATCCTGAGTGCAAATAGCTCAGGGCACCAGAGAGAATCTATGCAATATCCTGATAATATTAAGCTTCTAGCAATGTCACATATAAAAAATCTTATGAGAACAGTGCACGTGTGTGTGTGTGTGTGTGTGTGTGTGTGTGTTTGTATGTGTGTGTGTATGTGCTGGTGTGTGAGACAAATGATTTACCATGTGAGCCCAGAGCATGTTTGGTGCATGGGAGCATGCTGAGAGAATGTGATTAATGTAGGTACCCAAGAGGGAGTATGTCATATGTGAGTGATGTTACGCATGTTTAGCTTCTGCACAAGTTTCAGAGTCATTAATGTGTGTGTGTGTTTGTGTGAGGGGGGACTCCTGGCTCTATGATTGGTTAGTGAACTTAGATTCCTGATTGGCTAGCCAAACCTGAGCATCGCCATTGGCTATTCAACAGGAAGTGCCAGAACAGTCTCAAAAGTATTTGTATACTTGCAGAAAATGTACTTGTGTGAGCGGCCAGAGATTCGTAATGGCAGAATAGCTTCGTAATTGAAAGACAGCAACTGTGGAAGGTTTAGTACCTGTGGAATATATTTGTAAGTGAAGGACATATGAGTAATACTTAAAATCGTTCGTGTTATTTTTTTGTTAAATCACAAATCATTTTTACAGTTACAAATCCTGATACACACACACACAATGCAGTATGAGACGCTTTTCATCCCTAAGGTGGTGCAAAAGTCTGTGCACCTGCAGAAAAGATTTGTAACTGTAGGACAACTTTTTGTACGTAGAATATTGATTTGTAATTGTAGAATATATTTGTAATGGTAAAATATTTTTAACTGTAGGATGATTTGTAGCTGTAAAACCGATCCGTACCCGTAGAATAGATTTGTAAGTGTAGGGCATATTTGTGATATTGATAATTACTTGTACAGATCTTTTTACAGTTACAAATACTTTCTACAGTTTGCGTATTAAATGCATGTCATACCAACATGTGTGTGATGCTGAGAACGTTTAACATGTTAATGCTCTGTATGTGTCTGTGTGTGTGTGTGTGTGTGTGTGTGTGTGTGTACATGTTTTGCATACTGAGTATGGACAGACAGAAGAGGTGACGCTGACGCTCAGGCTACATTAAGATGAACTGATATGGCGAATTGCCTGATAATTACTAATATTTGGGATAAACAAGCATTTGTCTGTCTGCTTGTGTGTTTATCTGTGTGTGTGTATGTGTGTGTGTGTTTGTCACCTGAGAGCTTAGATATTGGGAACAGACCAGGTTATCCCAAGTCTTACACCAATGCAGTCCCTCACCAACACACACACACACACACACACACACACACACACAGAGGGATTATCTGCTTCATCTGCCTCAATAAAACAAGTGTGATGGAGTTGTGGTAACATCTGACGGTCGTTCAACCTGGGTTCGATTCCCAAACTTGCCATTTTCATTCTGTGTCGCTTTGCATCTGCTAAAAGCATCTGCTACAAACCTCAAGTTTAATTTCAACTTTATATTCTGCTACTGGGGCTGTTTGCCTTTCCTGTTTCTCAGACACAGAGTGATTTTGTATGGTTTATTTCAGTGTTTCTCAAAGTGTGGTCCGGGAACCACTGGTGGTCTGCAAGCTATCCCAAGTGGTCCAGCTTCTCCTATCAGGCAGACTGTTCAGAGCATCTCTGGTCAGAAAAACAGCTTATAAAAAATCTTTCATTCATTTAATTATTTATGGGGTTATTTTATGCTCCCTCCAGCCCAAATCTCAATCAACCTCTAACCCAAGCAAATACTTTATTACTATGTAATAGACAATCATGTTTTTGGAATCCTGGAATCCTCGGTACCCAATTAGGGATTTAATTCTCAGGCCATTGTATTGGCAAAACAGAGCAATGTCAAATGTTAACACAGACATCAATGAAGCGATTCACACTGTGTTTCCACACTGCCTCTCATACCATTGGCTGATGAGTTGGACACAACTAAGCGTCTGTGTCTCTCGATCTTCCTCATTTTCATTTTCTTTTGTTTTTTTATCTTGTTGTTATGGATTTATTCGGCTTATTTTACAGTCATCCCATATAATCTAATTGTCATTTTATATTTGATGTATAATATATAATTGATCTTTTGTTGTAATTTCATTCTAACTGAATGCGGCTGTGGCAATTAAGCCTATTGGGTTATGTTAATTAATATAACTTGTAGTGTGCCAGGCATTTACATAATTAACAGCAGGATAACGGAATTTCAGGGCATGATAATCTTATAAATGAGGGGAGACAGATAAACACACTTCATCTTTGTCTTCAGATACTCTACAGGGAAACAAGATCAGTCTCTGGCAAAAAAAATATTGCAACCATGTATCAAAACGACACAAAATGCCCTCATGAAAAATTATTTTCATTTTGAAACTTGAGTCGTGTGTAAGTGTAAATTCGGCTATGTTCAACAGAACCTGTTCATTTCAGTACCCAACACTAAACATTACTTTCAATCTCTTCCTCCATGTGTAACCCTCCCTCTTCATCTCTCCATTCTCCTCACCCCAACCTTTCAATCTGGACTGCCTGAAACCTAAACAAGACGCGGCCTTATTATGGCCACAAGCTTACAGGGACACCTCTCATTATCCTGTACCTATAGGGGTCTTCAGCCCAGGCTGTAGATGAGTGTGTTGTGCGGGCAAGTGGTGGGAAGGGAATGTTATCTTACCCCACAGGCCAAGGTCCAACAGCCTGTGATGTGGGAACAGGATTGTTTTATGGGAGATATAAATATTTTGTATGAGCACGGCATTTAGAGGTTGTGGCCTCACCAAAGCTCATTAGTTAATTGGACCTACACGCCATTACATATCTGACACAACATAGCTGAATAATATGAAACATTTAAAGTGCTGAGGAGCCCAAAAAAAAAAAAAACGTTAATGGCTGAGATGCCACATTTTGGAGAGAACAGAGAATGTACGCACGCAAGAATCTGTAGGCTATTTGTGGCTGGTTACCAGCAAACAATGTTTAATGCATTAACTCAAGACGTCAAACATTTTCTAAACAATACAAACAGAAAGGATGCAGGAGGCAGCAAATGTAGAAGAGTCATTTCCAGCTGAATGAAGCCCAAAGATATGAAGGCATATCTGGCAAGTTGTTATTTTTTGAAGACGTAAATTGGGCTATAGGCCTAGTTTGCAAGAAGGAGACTTAAAGCGTGAGCATGCCACACTATCCACAGCTGTGGTAGCGGGGGGGGGGGGGGGGGTTAGGAGGATTACTGTTAGCGCAGGATTTATATAAAATTCTTCAACAGAAGGCCTGCCGCGAATGCAGGCTTGCCCAAAAAAAGGCCTGTGGTTTGCGCAGCCAACAGTAAGTAGGTCTTAGTGAGTTAGGAGTCCTCTACACTTCTTTTCATCTGTCTCAGAGGTGGAAAGTTGCGTTCGTTGGGGGCAGGGGGGGGGGGGGGGTAGGAGGATTACTGTTAGCGCAGGATTTATATAAAATTCTTCAACAGAAGGCCTGCCGCGAATGCAGGCTTGCCCAAAAAAAGGCCTGTGGTTTGCGCAGCCAACAGTAAGTAGGTCTTAGTGAGTTAGGAGTCCTCTAGACTTCTTTTCATCTGTCTCAGAGGTGGAAAGTTGCGTTCGTTGGGGGCAGGGCCGGATTAACAATTCATAGACCCTTGGGAACAAATGTCTGATGGCCCCCACCTTGCCCCCCAGCCAACGTGAATCGTGAAGATTTGTATTGTCATTTAAGGCACGAGCGCATCTGTGAGGCCAAGCCTCACCAAGTAGCCCGTTTGTTTACAACTAACATTACATTTAATTAAACTGCTTATAGGCTATACCGAAATAGTTTCAACATTTTGAATATCAGTGTCGGGTGAATTAGGAAATGCCTTATGGCTGAAAGCTGCTTGGGATCCCCCCTGTCAAGCAATAACCATACAAAAAGTTAAAAACAGATTACATGATGCGCGTCACTGACATAATGCGCAAATAATATAGCCTAGATATTCCAATATATTCAAATACATGTGTTTATTTTAGAGGGGATAGTCGAACGTCATTTTTGAGCAATTTTGACAGCCCTAGTCCACTGTAGGCTACGCCAATCGTCTATTAACACCTTCCACCTAACCCTGGTGAGTGGGGGTCGCTATAATGCGTGTGAAATAGCACCATTGAGTAGCCTATGCGAAATAGCCTTAAAATCGTTCCGGTGTTGTGTGCCTTCTGGTTTCTCCACCTACTGGTTTCCTTGCGCTGCAGCAGTTGTCAGACATTCACAAACAAGTTGTTTTAGGCGGTTTGAAGTCGCTTTTCATACGCCATGAGCGCTTGGCTACATTACAGCCAAAAGATATGTAAAAAATATGTTTTGAAAACTAGCATTAAACTGGATTCGATCCCGCAAAAGCAACACACGCGTGACTCTCTCCATCCTGATTCCCTACTCTTTGAGCCAACTAATATGTTACGCGAATCAATTAACTATTGTAGCCTACCATTAATTAATAACGTAGGCAACACCCAGGTAACATGTTGTCCAGGCTATCTGAAACAAGGTAACTGGTTACCTTGGGCTGCTACAGTCGTCAGTGCACTGTGCACAGTAGGCCATGCTACTCTTTGTGGTTGATCAACTAAAAATAAAAGATGTATTTGGTGATGACGTTATTGTAGGCCTAGTAGACCTAAATTCTGAGAAATTAAATGGTACGAGAAACGATCTACATAGCGCACCAGACCGCGATGTCTTCAAGGGTTGAATGAAGGGAGTTTGCAAAAATTAGTGTATTTTCAATCAATAAACATTCTTAATTTTCGAATGTCTTTGTCAGGGAACATCTGACTTTTAAAAACCATAGGCCTGGTAGTCGCTCAGACAAGGAGTTATAAGAAAAAAGGCAATACCATTTGTGTCACCTAATGCAGTTCAGTGAATTAGCAAGATACAGTACCATCAGAAGGTAACAATCATAAAGCACAGTGTGCGCGCGCGCTCTCTCCCCTGCGTGTTGTAGGCTAGATTTGCGTTAGTTCTTTCTATCTGCTTTACTTTTGTGAGTTGCGACCACCTAGGCTATGTTATAGACGTTCTATGAGGTACCAGTGTTTAGCTGTGTCACAAAACAATAAGCTTTGTCAGACTACTTTTAAAATGATATTCAGGGCTATATACATTTTAAACATTCGGGGCTGAAGACCCGACAAAGCCTTGCGTTAATTCTTCAGGTGGGAAGTGTCAGGAATTTTCATACGAGAGACGCTCTCATTGGTGGTTAGTATATGAAGTAGGCAATTGACAGCAACATATCCAATCACATTATGAGAGATGCTGAATTTAACATAAACTGCGATGTTTGATTTTAAATTAATGTAAATTTAGCCGGGACTGTAAGCTGGCACACGTGGGTGCTCGATGTTTTCAGTGGGTGCCCGAGAGACGGAGCCAGGCGCGCCTGCAGGTGTACGTCCGTACGCACTGTGCGTACCATCAAGCTACTCAACAACAGAAAATTTCCCTTGTGTGTGTGTGTATTCACACCAAATTGGCCTACCATACCTTCCCAACTATACACAGTATCCCTTTAGCTGCATGCCATTAGGCTATTTACCATTTTCTATTACGTAATGTTAGTGAACACGTTATCAAAATTAATGTGCACGCATTTTGTTTGAGCAGGAGAGAGAATACGCACGCAGACACGCAATAGGCTACTTGTTGTTTTCTTTTACTCGGCTATCTATATATGGTTATCAGCACACAATGTTGAACTAATTCACTAACTCAATACTCATCATGGATATCACAAGTTTAAACAACGAAAACAGAAAGGATGGAGGCAGCAAAGCTAGGAGTTATTCCAGATGGGCAAGAACAAGGTAGGCAATTAGTGTGCTTGTCAGAACGTTAGACTGCACTAAGCCAGACGTCACGTTACGCTAGAACAAAACTAAAGGTAACTTTAGCCTGTATAGGGCTGTATCAAGTTGTCCAAATGAATAGGTCATTGTAGACATTGTCGTTGTATTATTGCATGTGGATGTTGTTATGCTATGTAGGCTACTTTTTTGCTGACCAATGCACGGACCTAAAACGGACAAATATTGTTCACGAGTGATTTTTTTTTTTGAGGGGGGGGGATGGGTGTGCCATAGCATTAATTCCTGCAGGCGCCCCTGGACGGAGCACTGACAGTATCGGCGCCTATGACAAGCGTATCTCGCGGTTGCATCCATTACAAACAAACATGCAATGTGAACGTCTGGGATTGGGGAGAGCACTAAATGCTTTTCTGAATAAGCACGAAGTCAAGCCTTTGAATGAAAAACACTCTTTAATAATCAAAGAAATAAACGCTAATGAAGTAAACTTGTGACCATCAAAAATAGTTTATCGCCTGTAACTCCGTGATAACAGGACATAACAGGAAGGCATTTGGCTGAGCAACGGAGGTTAATATGCTCTATATTTTGTCCAAATGATGTCTGTCTATCATCGTTGCACTCGGAGAAAACCAGAATGTTTAATTTGTCCTGCGTTTCTTCTACGGCTGCAAACGGGATTCACTCCCCGTTAACCAAATATTTCTTTATTAGGGCAGGGCAGGCATATTTCTGGCTATTAAATTATTTCTAAACCAGTCTGCTAAAGTCTGTAGTGAAGTCTGTGTAGGGTTTTCCAGCTCCATTTCTTTTTACGAGACACCCTGCTCACTTGAGACCTCTGCCGGTTGTTACAGCGTCGTTGCAGCGTCACTGGAAAAATACGAATTAAAGTCGCGTGATCCCACGCGCGGACCGCGAGGGAAGCTGGCCAAGTCGAAGCACTGCCCACTGTAACTTAATTAATATCTGTGCACATAAAGGTTTACAGGTATGTATTTATAGGTGTGTGTGTGTGTGTGTGTGTGTGTGTGTGTGTGTTTGCATCTTTGCATATGTGCATAATGTGTATTGCTTGTTATAAAGGTAAGGAAGGTAAACAAACATAATGGGCTGTAGTGTGTGTGTGTGTGTGTGTGGTGTGTGTGTGTGGTGTGTGTGTGTGTGTGTGTAGGCACGTACTGTATCTCTGATTCACTCTCCGTCCGAAGTCCGTCTGTTCCCCCTCTCTCTCCATCCTCTTTGCGCGTCCACTCTCTCACTCTGCTGAAATACGCAGGCTTTATGGTTTTTAATTAAAAACACATTCCACTCAATTTCCCCTCATTAGAAGCCAAAGCTGTGACGGCTGGAACTCCTCTGCCACATCAACATCGTCCACCACCTCCAATCCCAATGGGACTTTAGCTCCTGGTCTCAGACAGAGATTTAAAAAACTATATCATGGGATTTTTTGCTGGCTTGGTAAAAATGAACATAATAAATGAACATAACAGGTCTTTTTTTGGCAGTGAACAGACAGGTTGTTAGTGTTGGTGTGGGCCATGGTTCATTAGCACATCAAAGGCAAAACACCGCACTTAGGTGGTCTCCCACGGCTGCTGTCCCAGCTGTCTAATCCCATATGCATCTCTGTACCGACCTTCAACTCCGTGCCAAGCTCCGTGCCAAGCTCCGTGGAGAACAACAACTCCCATGAGGCCCGGCGTGATGGACGGGGAAAGCTCCGGTTCGGCGAGGGTGAGATGGGAAGTGCGGTTTCTTGTGCTGTTGGGTCAGCGTCTGTCTCCGGGAGGTCAGCAGGAGGCAGCGATGAGACAAGGGAGAGGAACTGTCAAAGGACGAAAGACACAAATCAATACGGCTCAGGATGCATTAGCTGGGGAAGACCGAGGGAACGGCAGTGTGTGTGTGTGAGTGTGTGTGTATGTATGTGCCTGTGTGTGTGTGCGTGTGTGTGTGTGTGTGTGTGTGTGAGTGTGTGTGTGAGTGTGTGTGTTTAGGCATAGGTGTGTGTGTGTGAGAGAGAGAGAAAAAAATAGAGTGAGAGATATTATGATGTGAAATTATGTGTGTGGAAATATTTCAGTGAGTGAATGTGTTGGCATATGTGTGCGTGTGAATATGAATGTAAACGAGCAAATATGTACCTGCCCGTGTAAGTGAGTGATTATGGAAATATATACAATTACAACTGTGCTGGCTCACATGTGAACATGACAGGTGTTTGTGTGTGTTAGTGTTTCTCTGTGTGTGTGTGTGTGTGTGTGTGTGTGTGTGTGTGTGTGTGTGTGTGTGTGTGTGTGTGAGTGTGTGCAGAGTATGTGTAAATGTGTTTGGGTGCCCTGCTGGCATGATATCCCTTCACGAAATCCCATCCAACTCATATTTAATGACTTTATTCGCTGAATGTTACTCTAGGCCAGCACAGTATTGCCCTATATATCTCTCAATGGGCTCTTTGCAGTCGAGAACTTGAAAATTACGTCTCCACACAACTCATCCCTGGGCAGCACGGCCATAAAGTCTGCCAGACAGTGACCTGAAAGAGTCATAGTTCTTCTCTTTTGAATGCGGTGGGAATATATGAATATGAATATATAATACCAAGATGCAAATACATTAATGCTGAAACTTTCAGTGATAGAGAGGAAGAGTCGTTAATTTCTAAGCAAAGGGGTTTTTATACGGGGAGTCTGCCGGGATGCTAAACTAACAGTGTATTGCTACTGAATGCCCCCAGACTGAGAGTGGTGGTCTGGTCACAGATGCATATCTGGATTAAAGACCTCTGGGACGGCTAAACATTCACTGCTGCCTGTTATACAACATGTAATTCAGAAGTCCCAGATGCATGTGTGTGTGTGTGTGTGTTTTTTTATGCATTTATATGTGTGCAGCCATGTATTTGTCTGTGTTTGTGCAACTGTATGAGTTTTTGCGCATGTGTGTGTGTGTGTCTATGTGAGTCTGTGGCTGTTTTTTGTGTGTGTGCAGCCAGGTTTGGCTGTGTCTGTGTGTATGTCTGGGTTTGTGACTGATTTTGTAGCTGTATGTGTGTGTGTCTGTGTGTGTGTGTGTGCATTTGTGTGTGTGTGTGTGTGTGTGTGTGTGCCTGTGTGTGTGTGGACATGTCTGTCTAGGTCCCTGCCATTTTGCCTCAGTGCCAAGTGTCCGGTGAGGTTTGGTGCTGACATTTCCCATCAGTCTGTGGGGCACACCCACAGATGTCCCAGCTATATTACAGCTCTGCCAGGGACAAAGGGCGAGGACAGACATCTGATGAATACACACACACACACACACACACACACACACAGACACACACACACACACACACACACATTTTCTTCACTCTTCCCACCTACAATACTTGCTCAATCTGATTCTGTCTTCCACCAAGGAGTCTGTTGCACACAACTGCCCTACTAAGGCAAAAGACCTTAACTCACCAGAGTGTGAAACTGAGAAAAATTACTTTAAAGTTATCTTAATGTCCTGACAATTGAGTAATAGGTATAATATTGTAATTTTCACATTTTGTAGTGAATACCTCTATTAATATCTACAAAAAAAATTAACTCAAATTTGACCTTTGACCCTTTTTTGGAAGTTACTGTATTCTGCCTTAGTATTGCCCACAAAATGACAATCGGTCATACTAAGGCAAAATACCTTAACTTCTATTTTATAGCACAATGTTATGATAACAATGATAACTTTCACTTAAAATGTAAGCAATATTAACCCTATTGGACTCACTATGGTAAAATGGCTTCACACTTATCAACATCATATGAAAATTATAGTTTTTTCATTTTTTTCTGTATTTCATACTCATACTACCACACAGACAGTCATTGACATGTCAGAATTAAGAATGAGAGTGTTTTGATGTTTTAATATATATAAAGCATATTTTTCTGTTTGGATATGAGGCACTAATTTAGACTCATTGGCTTGTTTATTTCGATAACCAGCCTAGAACAGCAGAATCATCCCCTTGTAGCATCTTCATGTCTGCTGAAAAGTTTCAGTGAAAACATAGGAATTAATATTTCTTGGGATTTTACTTGCAGTATTTGCATTATTATCATAAAATCAGGAATACATTTTGATGATTTGTGTAGGTCTTATTATGATTATGATTAGCCTAAACACTGTAGGCCTATACATTTTCCTGGATAGAATGGAAACTTAACCAAATGCGGATGATAAAACAAAGTTCTCCCACACAAATTAGGTAGATTAGGATGTGATTGGTTGCCTTTATTTGGTCATTTTCAGGGGCGGACTGGGACCAAAAATCGGCCCTGGCATATTTGGCCTAAGCGGCCCTCAAATCGGTCGGGCACACCTAATTAAATACAAAATCTTTGCATTACCCTTAAATATGCATATATTTTTAACTGTCATGGAGCACTGAAAGTGATGTAGGCCTCATTGGCTATCACTCTGACTGATCAGAGGTAGCCATGGAGCACATGATTTCCATATTCAAGTAGCCTAGGCTATACAAGCAATTATTAAAGAAGAGTTTCTGCTTGAATTCAAAGTATCATTTCAAATTATTCAATAGGCTACATTTAAACTATAGGCCTACAATGCTCAACTGACAGCAGCACCAAACAGTTACTGAAGCCTATGTGTAAAGAGCTAATTACCGATTGTTGTAGACGTTAATCACTGTAGGACAACTGAAACAACACAAAATAAACAGGGCTGTTGCTGGAAAAATAATTCCGTGGAAATGCATGGATTCCAGTTTCTTCCAGTAGCAGCAACTGGAATCCATGCATTTCCACTGAATTATTTTTGGAATCTGATCCCTTATCATACCTGTTCATTCTTACTCGTCGCTCGACTTATCGTGACTAAATTTAAGATGGCTGCAAACGCTAAACTTCGTGAAGATACTGTCTGTATAAATTGTCTTGTAAGTAAACTACCAGTGCTTTTTCAAAGTTCTCAATGTCTCGTTTTAAATGTCAGGGCCCTCGGAAGTCTATCAATGAAGTGTGGAGATACATTGAGCCTCGTAAGTGGTGTAAAACAGTGATTTATTTGCATGGCTAGCCCGATGCCGAAGCACCACCATTGAAAAAGCTGTTGGTAGCATCGGCTAACTAGCGCCAGATTTTGGAGTGCAGGGGACAAGCCGAGATGGGCTATGAGACATATGTTCACACTCGGTATCATGTTTCAACACACTTTAGGTCAATATCACACCGGAATTCTCCTTTAAGCTTTTAAGTTAGGCTAGGCTATCAAGATTATCATTAATGCACCAGCATAATATCATTCCTTGATCTTGGCATTTAGGCTAGGCTAAGTTTCAAAGCTATCAAGCTAACAAAAAGCAAGCACTGCAAAACATGTAGGCTACTGTAGGCTATACACTTTATTGAAGTGACTTCATGAAGTTATTGAAGTCACACACACACACACACACACACACACTTTCTCCACTCTTCACACCTAAAAGACTTGTTCAGTCGGACTATGTCTTCCACCAAGGAGGCTGCACAGACACAGACAGACGCACACACACACACATACACTTTCTCCACTCTTCACACCTTCACAATACTTGCTTAATCTGACTCTGTCTTCCAGCACAGAGGCTGCCCACACACACACACACACACACACACACACACACACACACACAAAGAAATATGTGAAGGAAAGAGGGAAAAGAATGTCTAATCTTTCTTCTCTGCTAAGCAGCTTTCCTTTTTCATATATGTGGACACCCAAGCCTGACTTTTAAATGATTCCCCTTGACGACAGACTCGCTTGCTGGTCCACTGCCTTTTCATTGCTCCTCACTCAGTCCGGGTGTGCAAACAAACCCAACTGCTCCAAGGCCTCATATTACAGATTGCAGATGGCTCCCAAAACGCGTGGAGGTGTCTGAATTAGGTTCTATCTCATCAGCTTGATTTGTTTCAAACTTCGGATATGGCTAATACCAAATGTTAAATATGTGTACTTTTAGACTTATTTGCAGTTTGCTTCAATGGGTCAAAAACTTACATACAGTACATGAGTGCATACTTACATGCATACATACAGTACATACATAAAGTGCATGCACACTCTATGTTGTTTTACGGTAAGCAGTGGAATGCAATGTTGCCCCCCCGTCCCCAAATGGACCAGTGCCTGAGGGAGGCTCAGCTGTGACAAAAGGCTCTGTCCTGGAGGCCTGGCTTCTGCTGAGCCCCTGAGGTGGAGTTTACACACATCCATCCACCCCTCTGCAGTAAGGAGACCACCTCGGGAGAACTAAACTGTCCCCAAGCTGAGGACTATGGACGGAGCCTTGAGGGACTCTGATCTGATCATTCAAAAATTACTGTAAATAAACAAGACATGTTTGGTTAACCCTAGCAACAAAATATGATAATGTGTAATAATTTACTATCATTTTGAAATGACCACTGACCATGAAATTCCATTAATTGATGTATTCACTACATGCAATGCCACCCAAGTAGTTCTATACAATTCTTCCACATACAATAGCTGTATGCAAATGTACATGTAAGTAAAGGTTTTTAATGATCATTAAGTATGTATACTTAAAAGAATTAAACTTTACCCCTATACTATTTTCCCTACTGTGTATGTGTGTGTAGAGGGTGGGGGTGGTTCAAAAGAGCTTGGTAAAAAAACTTTTCTTCCTGTATAAAGAAGTTATTTTCGGTCAGTGATGCAGCCCTCCACGGATATAAGGTTCAACTGTTCCATTTCCGCTCTCAAAAGTGCCTCGCTCAGAAATTTCAAGATGAGTGTGAGGATAGGCCATTAGGAAGACTCCCACAAGTGCACTCTTCAGCTGTTTGGAACATTCAGGCAGAATTCAATTTCACACACTAGCCCTCTTTTTTAGCTGGACACAGGAACTTCATTTTAATGGCGAAAAAGTAATTGCAAATCGTTTCTCTTGTATTTATTTGGTTTATGTTGTCCTGGATGTGTTTTTTTTTGTTCTTGTTTGTTGTTTGTTTTGAGCTGTTATATAAGATTTGCTGAGACCTTTTTATCTTTGCTCCATCATGAGGCAGGAAGCCAACCCCTTTGTAAAAAAAAACATGTAAAGAAGTGTATCGATGTTTCTTGTTTACCTTATCTCAGGTTCTCACAACACGCTCTTAACCTTGAGAAATCAGACACTTTACTTCTTCTCATATATATTCTTGAGAATGTATACGTTTCACCATAAATAATCACACATCTCCACTTCCCATCACTGCCCTTCCCCTCTAGTATTTCCCAACACTTTTGTTATCACGCATATTCCTCACCTTCTGTTGTTCAGTTCAGTTCAGTTCCGTCACTTTATTGTCCTAAAGAGTACACAAAAGATAAAAAAGACAAAAAATGACAGCAACAGTGGACGACAAACAGTACAAAAAAGTCATTTCATCACACCAGTCAGGGTTTCATTCATGCTCAACACCTCCCAAAACTACCGTGCCACTTGTGCTCCGCCACAATGAAATGCAAATCACTGGTGAAACACCCTCGTTCAGCTGTGGCTGACTCTGACTGCCGCTTCTGCCGCCACTATTCCACGCATCACCTCCCTGATTACTTCCAGCTAAGCGTTACATCTGTAAACTAATCGCCCCGGCGCAACGATGCCAGCCTGGCTTGTTGTGGGGACAAGGTCACTCATTTGGGGGGGGGGGGGGGGGAGTTGTGAGTGTGGAAGGGGTGGGGGGGTTGTAGAGGGGTGCTGAAATTGAAGCCGTCTGTTTTGATCACGCTGTGTGATTGCGTGGAACATGGGAGCCAGGGGCACCCCGTAGGCGGTAATGCGCGCCCGCGTATCGAACGCTGACGCAGCAAAAACATTGGCCCCAGTTAAAAACTTCTCCTCTGCTACTTTCAACTATTATTAGTTGCTGTTTTTATTCCTCTTCATTATGGGTGCCCTGGCATTACGGGCACAGCGTTTCCCACACATTAGAAGTCGGTGACGAAAGAGCGGCGGGTGGCTGGCGTGCGTCACTTGTCATCCTGGCGTGGCAGGAAACAGGCCTGTGTTTGTCCTCGCCCAGGGCTGTGCTGTCGGTGAGTGGAAATGTGTCAGAGACAAGACCATGCCAACCCTTCGACAGCCTGGGGGAGCTGCTGACAAACACTGACACAGTACATTACACACACATACACACACACATACTGTACACACATGCCTACACACACAGACCAAGACATACACACATACACACACACATACTGTACACACATACACACATGCTTACACACACAGACCAAGACATACACACATACACACACACACACGTAAATACTTACACAAACAAAGATGTATACACACACACGCACATACACGCGCACACACACACACACAGACACACTCACATACATACACACACACACACACACACACACACACACACACACACACACACACACACACACACACACATACATACACACAGACAAAAAAAGAGGCAGATTTTAGGATTTCACTTGCATCATCCCCCACAACTCAGACGCATACTGCTGGAACAGCCGATACAAATCAATGCTTTTGCTAATTCCAACCCCCTCTCTGACTCAATGCATACCACAGCAGGGGAAACACTATCATTCTCCATGGGTCTAGTACATCCCTAGCCTATGGCATGCAGCAGACCCATGGATAGCATTAGGTGTTATATGGATGCTTGCTATGAATGCAATGGAGCATTTCTATCAGTGATGTACAAGACGGTTGTGTTTTGCTCACAAGGCGAGAAGGTGAGAGACACTCCCCCCCCATCTCCCTTTGTTCTACTGATGAGTCAAATAGAGGCAAGGCCCCCTGAGGTGATTTACGAGCGCCGAGAGAGAGAGAGAGAGAGAGAGAGAGAAGGAAGAAGGGAAAAAACAACAAAATAAATAAGGTTCTCGGAGCCCTGGTGTGGGTCGTACATAACAAATGGCGCTTAATGGAAAAGGATGACGTGGCGTGTAGATTTATTATGTCTGCAGGTCTCATTCCCCCGCGCGGGGATGACACTCCGGATGACATTAAATGCGTCCGGTCACATCGGATGCGCCCATTAGGGAATGAGACCTGCAGACATAATAAATCTACACGCCACGTCATCCTTTCCATTAAGCGCCATTCTGTCATGTCACGACCCACACCAGGAGCTGCAGAGAACCTTATTTATTTTGTTGTTCTATTTCCCTTCTTCCTTCTCTCTCTCTGTCTCTCTCTCTATCTGTGTTTTTGTGTGTGGTTAACCCCAGCCAACTGTTATTGTGTTCGAGCAGTCATGTGCATGTCTTTGTAATCTGTGTATCTGTGTGTGTGTTATCAAGCTGGAAGAACACCTGACTGTACTATACTGATTGGTTGCAGTGACACAACAGTGGTGTGTGTGTGTGTATGTGTGGGTGTGCACTCATGTATATTTATCGGTGTATTATCATGTGGTGTGTGTGTATCTGTGTGTGTGTGTGTGTGTGTGTGTACAGTAAATTTGTGCAGATGACCTCACCCTTGTGCGGGCACCCTGGAACAGATGTTTCCCCTCGCCGACAGGACAGATTACATTTCATGCATGGGCTGAGGAGCAGTGATAAAGCACAGGCCTCCGCCGGCCCTGAATGCCATGTTAGCCACTCTCCACCGAGACTCAACTCAGAATACATTCACACACAGTCTCAGTGGCTGCAAACACATATATTCATACACACACACACACACATACGCACACACACACACGCGCACACACACACACACACACACACGCGCGAACACACACGCGAACGCGAACACACACACACACACACACACACACGCGCGAACACACACACACACACACACACACTGTGGCTCTGAAACTACATCTTCCTGAGTACTATCCCACGAGTCTGTGTGATGAAACATCGGCAGTTAACCCGAGCAAAAAGGGCGCGAGGATGGTGTCAGATTCAGTGAAGAGTGATGCAAAGGAGGAGTGTTAGTGTGTGTGTGAGAGAGAGAGAGAGAGAAAAAGAGAGCAAGAGGGAGAGAGCGAGAGAGAGAGAGTGTGTGTGCGATGGCTGAGAAAGATGGGGTATTAAGGATGTAAACCCCGACCATATTGGATAAAAGCGACTGGGGCAGAGTAATATGTCAGTGCAGATTGCCTGAGGTAATATCTCACACATATGAACACACATACAGCGACACACACACATAGAGCACCACACACACACACACCACAGACACACACACACACACTGACATTCCCATTCACACGGCCTGAGTAATTCACACTCCTGCCACCGAACGCTGTCATTTCAGAGTAGGGAGTGCAGAGTGTTTTTCTGTGCACAGCAGGCAGTGTAGACTGACAGAGCACGTTAAATAATGCAGAATTTATGTAACACTTTAAAGATCATGATTAAGTCAGTATTCAAACTCACAAGGAAAACCTGGTTACAACCCTAGAGGTTGCATGTGTAACTAATATGAACCATGGTTGAATTACATTAGTTGCTATACAAGAATGTTGGAGGGCTGAATGTCAGTAGGGAAAAAGACAACCTGTAGGTGTCTTATGGTATCAGAAAATTATTCTTAAAAAGACAAAATATATTTCTGATCATCTTCTGTTTCTGTCATCAACCTTGTGTATGTTGTAGTTCAATTAATGGCGTAAACGGAAGTTGGGAGGAGCGTGACAAAATTTGCCACGCCTCCTTCTTCAATCAGTCAGGTAACTTATTCACAGTCTACCTGCCGAAGCTGCAGCATCGGCATAACATCGGCAACCCACCACCTACCTTCAAGCCTCCTGTCTTCCTTAGTTAAAGAATAAAGGGGTGTATGCCGGGATCCTGCTTGACTCCTGCCAGCAGAGTTGACTCCAGTTGACACTTCAGGGCCCTGGCCAGAGACCTCGCCAAACATGCTCTTCTATTACTATTGTTTCATGCAAACTCCGGAATGTGATCTAGTGAAACCTGTGACCTAGTTTTTCACAATTGCTAAATAAAATTTTTTGAACCCTTCCACCCTTTTTCCCAAAACTGTAAACACAAACCCCAAATCTCAAAGTACATTCACGAAACCTCTGACAACCTCTGCAAAACTGAACAAAAAAAAGTGTGACTTATAGTCCGGAAAATACGGTATTCAACATTTACTGTAAATTCAGTAAAAATAAAGTATTGAGAATGGAGTTTGTGTTTTACGGTTTTGAGAAAATCGGGTGGAAGGTTTCAGCAATTGTGAAAAACTGTATACCAGAAAAGACAAGCATTTCAGTACTGTAAATAAAAAGTACATTAGTCCTTAGAGATATAGATATATAGAGAGTCTACAGCCTACAATGTACTTTGAATGCCTCACTGATAGTTCTACCAGAAAGACTCGGGGGAGAAATTATGAAAGGGGATTTAATCCTGAATAGGATATCAGATATCAGTATAGCTATGTAAGATTCATAACAGCTGAATATTTAAACAGTCTTTGGCGTAGGCCTCCATCCGTAGACTGGTAAGCTGTGCGGGGATGTTGGATCCTGCCGATAGACTGTTGCAGGGGCGAGGAGCATAGCTTATAATGGTTGTTTCACATCATTTAAAACAAGTGAGATCAATTTTCAGTTGGTTGAGTTGTTTGGTGGTGTTGGTGGTTGGTGTTTAATGTATGACATTTGTGCTATTTTGAGTTGTTGCATGAGAAATAGTCGATCTGCAAATTGTGTTTTATATGTGAAAACTGTTTATGATTTTGCCAATAGGGTGATTAATTCAAGAAATGTGTTCCAGCAACTGAGAATTTGGTTCATAGAATGGAGTTTAGTGTTTTAGCAATTATGAAAAACTGTAATACCCACCAATCCGCTTGTCTTGATATTCCCTCCTGATACATTCCTTTCTTTGTTACCAACACCTCTATTAGACATTCTATCTACCCCAATCTTATAACCTTTCAATGACCGTCACCGGTTCTGCTGTCTTCAGCCAATTTGAAACGGCCACAGACATTTCAACCTTATTTCTCAGGTCTTACTTGTCTGCTAGAAGCTTTTCTTTCCTCGTCCTTTATTTAGAAAATAAATAAAAACTTAGAAAGAGTCCTGCACACTGATCATTCCGCAAGCAATTCTTTTTTATTTGAATTTACACAACGTTTCGGTCTTAGACCTTCATCAGCTAAATTTATTTTTTTACCTGATGAAGGTCTAAGACCGAAATACGGTCCTGATCTGCGACCTTTTGGTCATATCCTACGCACATGCCCGACAAAAGAGGTGTGCAAAAAGCCTTCCTACATTGATGTTGCTCACAACAATGTTGATGTAGTTTTGTTTAAGACTCCAGAAGTATGAGTGAAGGAGCTTCACTTTGTTATAATTCACGACAGCAAAAATGCAAAAAGGCAAAATGTCATTCATTTTGACCGGAAGGAAGTGATGGAACTTCTGCATCCCTTTCTCAAAGACACACACACACACACACACACACAGTGCCGCGGGCAGGCGTAATCCTGTACACACTGTGCGTACAATTTTTTCACGGCTTTATTTGTGAAATCATTCAATATTAGCCTACAACAATAAAAAAAAACTTGTGTGACAACTAGCCTATATTTATTGACTCATGTGCAATCTGAATATTGGCATTATTCCGAATAAAACCGGAATATGGTGTGCATGGAAACCATAGACTATAAAATATGAAAATGTAGCATTGTCATGACATGATAACGATTGACCTGTGGCAGTTTTTGGGCGTGGCTTTGGATGGCGCTTAAAACACAACGTTCTATTCATTCATAGGATAATAGCCTAAATCATTCAGTCATGAAAAGAAAACAACAGCAGCAGCTTAATATTTTTCAGGCGTTTAACCGTAACGTTAAAAGACGTAGGCCGTGATGCTGTGCAGTGATGCTTAGCAGTGATGCTGACACTGACAGCAGTGAGAGATTGTTCTCTACGGTCACGGTCTACACATGTTTAAAATGTTGAATTGTTTGCTTACCTCTGTAGGCTTATTTTTAAAAAATAAAACACTGTTTGGAACAGGGATTCAGTTAATGCGTAGAGCAGAGGTTCTCAACCTTTTTGGGGCTAAGGCAGGTCATGACGAGTCGGGTTGGCGCGGGTGTTAAAAGTCCTTGACTGTGGGTAGCCTATCATCTAAAAGTTTGGGACAACTAAAACAGCAGTGCAATGTATTTAGAATGTTGTGAGCAAATCCTTATTGTTATTAAGCTACCATAACTGTGTTTTTCTCTATCGCAAATCGCGACATAAACTCATTGGTTTATTTTTTCTTTTCTTTCCCTTTTTCGCGGGTTGGGCAGAGTGAAGTTATAATGCCCATAAGGTATGTTCACCTAATTTGAGTCAGAACCGCTTGCTTTGTAAAGGTATTTCTGTCCTTTCCAAACTGCGTTAAAATAGTGTGTTTAGCAACCAGAATTTTAAAAAAAGTCCCGGGAGAGAAATCTCCTTCATCCCAGAACTTTTAAAAAGCGTGAAACACCCCTATAAGCCCACGTAACCTACAGCCAGTGTTGTAAAATGTAGACGCTTCATGCAGTATGGGTAGGTTCCAGTTTATGTAAAGGTTTTTCTTAGGCTCAATAAGGAGAGGCTAGCCTACATTTACCAAAAGTGCAAATTTGGTAAATAAGGTCGGGTATCTTTTTTTTTGGGGGGGGGGGG
>NW_027468859.1:12954212-12996712 GCF_046254945.1 Alosa pseudoharengus
CCGCTGCCTTTGAAGATGCAGCAAAATAGTCAATTTACTCTCTCACTCTCTCTCACCCTCTCTATCCTTCTATCCTTCTCCTCCCTCTCTCTCTTCTCCTCCCTCCCTCCCCCGTTTCCCATCCTCAACTTAGCAATTAAAACTCGACCCATCACAGCCTCCCGCGCTCTCAAGCTGAGGGGGTGGTGAAGCGAGGAGGGCGATACCCCCCCCACCCCAGCCTTGCTTTTGCAGGGGTTAGGTGCCGTAACGTCTCGCCAAAGTCATCGCAAAGTCATCAGGGCAGCCTTCTTTGTTCCACCCCGCAACCCCACCCTCTCCTTTCATTCCTCTGCGCTCCTCTCTCCTTCAATCTAGCTAGATAGTCATCATCAAAGGCAAAACCAACGGCACGCCAGGTTATCCACTGCTGCAGCTCTCTCTCTTTCTCTCATTCTCTCTCTCTCTCTTTCTCTCATTCTCACTCTCACTCTCTCCATCTCTCTCGCTTCTCGCTCCGAGGACAGACTTCTTTGGTGGAGGCACTCCGGGTCACCCCCCCCCCCCACCCCACCCCTCATCTTCCTCTGATTGACTCTGTGTGTGCCTGCGAAAGCGAAGTGAAGGCTTATACATGATTACATGATTTCTCTTGAACCACTTTGTCATTCTCGTTTTGAAAGTCCACTCTGGCTCCTCTCATTAGCGCGACTCGCGGGGTGCTAAAAGCATACTGAAAGCCCACACAGATCTTGCGAGACAGCCAGAGAGTTATTTGAAACACCCTTCTACAATGCTGGGGAGGTCGACAGTAGGAAGGAGGGGGAAAAAACAGATGAGCTGAAGAACATGGAGGAAAGTTCCAGACTAATGCATAAGGAATTGAACATAATGGGCAGTAATTGGGTAGCGGCAACAGAGCTTGGAGTAGCGCAGAATGATGAACATGATTTGAGAGTTCAATTAGAGAGAGATACACAGTGGGGCCCTCAGACACACATCGAGGTATCCGCTGGACAGTTTCAGATGATGTTAGTTAGCATTGTCTATGCCATGGCAAGGACGAGAGGGCTCTATATTTAATCTGAATACATTAATTCACTTATTATCAAAGACATTTATGGCTGATGAAGATGACTGCTGTGTCAGGTAATGTGTTCATTAGACAGTGGCCCTCATGGCAGGAAATATGTAGAAACAAAACACTATATTTTCACACATGCATGCATTCATATGCATGTATTTCTTGTTTGGTTACTAATTCCCCTTTTTTAATGTCAATAAAAAGCTTAATAACCTTTTTTATAATGCACCATGACAACATTGTATAATGTCGTTTTTGTGTTTTGCATGTTTGTGATCAATTGGTGGTCATTCAGCCTGTTATTATCCGTTTATTAACCATTAATAACACCATTATAAACACCCCTCGAGCCAGATGGTCCTGGGAGACATATCAGCTGTTAGCTGAGGGTTTACAGCTGCCAATCGGGAGGAAGTGAAAATGTTCTCAGCAGCAGAGGTGATTTAAAATTGTGCCACAGAGAAAGATGAAGTCTTCCAGCGTTACGAGGCAATCTAGCAGAGAGTGACCGCGCGCAAGAGAGGAAGAGAAAGAGAGAGAGAGAGACAGATGAAGAGATGAAGAGTGAGAGAGAGCTTACCACTCAGCAGGCCTCAGCATTGATGGGTTGTATGGTGGCAGTAGTGGTGGCAGTGTATGTGTGTGTGTGTGTGTGTGTGTGTGTGGGTGGGGAGGGGGGGGGGGATGACGGACAGCCAAATTCATCCGCCTCTCCACTCATCCGCTCGTTTCTCTCAACTTGTCTGCCTTCTTCTTTCTCTCCGCACTTCCTCCTTCCATCCACCACTCCTGTCCTGTCTGCCACACAGGCCCAGTAGACAGATAAATAAGAGGTCTGGACACTGGCTGAGACACGCAGGCAGAATGGAGGCACTGGGAGAGCATATTCAGGGAGCAGTGTCGTCACATCAGTCAGTGTCACAGCCAACCACTGGCCTCTCTGTCTGACACTCTGTCTGTCTGTCTGCCTCTGCCTTCATCTAACTGCTTATCTGTCTGCCTGCCTGCCTGTCTGTCTGTCTGCCTGCCTGTCTGTCTGTCTGTCTGTCTGCCTGTCTGTCCATATCGCTCTCTATTTGTGTGTCTCCTGCTGCCCAACATCAAAGACACTTTGATATGTACACATACTGTATATACATAAAGGTACCAAACTTTGTAGCCAAACTTTATACATAATGCACAAAAAAGCTTAGAGGCTTACAAACTTTAACTTTAACTCCCTCACACACAGACACACACACACACACACTAAATGTAGACATATACGACAAACTTAGATGCAAATAAGGAAACATTATCATGCAGACATATGCAGACAGAAGTTAAGTATATATATATGACCAAACAGCCATAGGCAACCCAATCTCTTTGGTCTCTTAAATCACTATGCATACAAATGGAGTGAGGAAGAAAAGGTCAGTCACAGAAGATGCACAGATAGATAGATAGCCATATGCAAATGTAAACATAATCACATTTCTCTTCCTCCCCTCATCTTTATCCCCCTCTCTCTTTCACAGCCATGACAAACAGGATTGTCAACGTTCATATAACAAATGCAGGGTGGAAGTATGTAAGGGACTGTACGATATTTACCGGGGGGGGGGGCGGGCTAGGATATTTTTTTAAGCCTCAGGGGAAGGCCCAGGAGAATTTTTTTGGCCTGGGGGGAGGGCCAAGGAAAATTATTTTTTCCTGATCCATGATATTTTTTTTCCCTGATCAATGGCCAAAACATGATTCACGTCTCTTTGACAGAGTGGGCGAGTCCAAAAAGTCGCAACCCTACCTGAATCTCCAACAACCCCCCTCGTAAGCTTGCAGGTTTTTAAACATGGCGTCTAGCAGATTTGCGTGGTCTGCCCGAAATTAAGCGGTCGCCCGCGGATGACCGCGGTCACCCGCGGTTATGAGTCATAAACAAAATATTTTAATGATATCCGGGTCATTTGCGGGCGGGTCAGTTCAAATTAATTAAATATATATTTTCTACAAATATGCCTACTTAAAATATCACGAGAAGGCTACCATCAATACAGTAAAGCATCAATACAGTAAAGTCAATAGTAAAGAAGCTGAAGACGCGAGTTAAAATAATAAAGACGATAATAATAAAGACGATTCAGCAAAAGCGATAGGCTATGGGAAATATTGGGAAAAGTTCTTAAAGAAGATGACAGTAGTACAAGTTATGGTCTATGTAGGCCTACTTCTTGCGAAGCCATTTAAAAGTATGACAGCCAAAACGGGCAGCCTGCAGGAATAAATGTTATGGCACAGACTACACAGCCATATCTACCGGTATGTATAGGTTTGCGCATGCATGAAAGTTACCTTAGTTCGTTGTGTTTGTGACTTTAAACAGTGGATGTGCTTTAGTAAAGCTTTGTGCTCATGGGCGGATTATGAACTTTCGGGCCCCTGGGCCCAGATGTATTAAGGGCCCCCCACTAATTGTCAAATATGTGGGAGGGGGGGTTTGGGGGTCCTCCCCCAGAAAAAAATGAATTTGTTTGCTGTGATTTCCTGTATTCTGGTGCATTTGGCCAATACTAAATTCAATCAGACTCATAGCCTACATCCTGATTTGTTGATATTGAGGCAATGATTCCATGCAATGGATTGGGCTTCAGGGCCCCCTGACCCCTTGGGCCCCTGGGCCTGGGCCCGGTAGGCCCCTGCAGTAATCCATCCCTGTTTGTGCTTCATTCAGCATTGTAAACCAGTTCTTACGCTAACGTTTTGACCAGCAATGTATCTCTCTTGCCTACCTTGCCTCACCATTTCTTTTTTCGAAAGAAAGATGTATGTCCATGGCCTTCAAATTTTATCCTAGTGTTCTAATCCTTGGTGGTTGCGTGCGTGCTTGCGCTCAAATTCTCATTCTCTCTCCTGCGCAAACATTTTGTCCTGCATGCCTACTGCGTGTAGTTCTACTACATAAAGTTTCGCAAATAAATTAGTTTGTTTTACAGAAATGGCCTACTGTCACACTGCATGCAGGCTATAACCAAAAGCACACATTTTGTAAATAAGCGGGTCGCGGGTTGGGTATAATTTTGTCCTAATTAATATTCGCGGCCCGAGTTGCGGTCGGGTTCATTAAAATATCGGGCGACCGCGGGCCGCTTGTGACCAAACCCGCGCAACACTGGTATGTACCTGTATGTGTGTATGTGTGCTTATGACATTTGCTGGCCATTTTCACCTTGTAAACGTCATTTTTCGACCAGTTTTATTTGATTCACTAGGGGGGAGGGCCTAGGAGAATTTTTTTGAGCCGGGGGGAGACCCCTGGAAAAAAACATTTGACCAGGGGGGAGGGCCAGGCAGAAAATTTTTAATCCGATCGTCTGGCAACCGCCCCCCCCCCCCCGCGCTAAATATCGTACAGTCCCTAAACACACATGCATTTGCATAGTCACTCATACACACACACACACGCACGCACCAACCTGGTCTCACAGGAATCCGTGAAATAGCCACGGACGCTTAACTCAAAATCCGTGGTGGGCCCACGGAATTCGCTCCAATGCAACTCACACGGATTTCGCTCCAATGCAAGTTAATGACACTCATATCTCGTGACTATTTCGCGGATCCCCGTTTAACAACTGAGTGCAGATTTCGCTCAACGGACGTTGATATCTTATTGGGAAACACACTTTTGATACATTCAGTTCGATTTGTATTGCTTTTTTTAATGTCTATGTAATGTTAGCCTGTCAGGCTTGCACCTGTTTCAACAACTGAGTGCAGATTTCGCTCAACGGAAGTTGACATTTCCGTGAAACACACACGGATTTCGTTCCAATGTAAGTTAATGACAATATATTCCGTGGCCCACACACGGATCCCCCATTTCAACAACTGTGTACAGATTTCGGTCAACTGACTTTTATAACTTTGGGCTACATGAAAATGGAATAATTACAGTCGTTTCAGGACTGCATATTTTCCGAGCACGCACCCACGCACGCACGCACACAAACACACACACATACACACACACACACACACACACACACACACACAACCAACCAAGCAGTCTGTTCAGTTGCTAAATCCAGTGTCATCCATATACGTGTGTGTCTGTGTGTGTGTGTGTGTGTGTCTGTTTCTCTCGCCACAGGCTTGACAGGCACAGCAGGGCCACAAGCCCAGACACACCACCTGTCAGACCACAGCTCTCAAAACAACACACACACACACACACAAACTAGTTGGTACTCTTCCCTCTGGCCAAAAAGATTGAGCCCAATGCCCCAGTGCAGTGACGGGGACACTGTCCTGTAGGAGACGTTACTGTGGTCATTATAGATACCATGGCACTTATCGCAAAGAGTAGGGGGGTACCCGGTGTCCTGGCTAAATTCCCGACCTGACTCATTCAATCTGGCCTCATAAACATCCCCCACTGTATTTGGTTCATTCACTCCCTCACTCTCCACCTGTGTGGTGAGCGTTCTGGTGCATAATGGCTGCCGGGTGGGTGCTACACATTGGTGATGGTTAGTGAGGTCCCCCCTCCCCTGTGAGGCGCTTTGAGTGTACAAAGCACTATATAAATGTAAGGTGTTGTTGTGTTATATAGTATGCACATACTGTACACACATACATGCATCCACAAATACATCTTCCTTCTCTCTCTGTCTCTCTCTCTCTCTCTCTCTCTCTCTCCCTTTCTCTCTCACACACACACACACACACACACACATTCCATTTGTGATTTCTTGTTATAAAATGATCAGCTGCTACAATCTCAGGCATGCAGATTGTTAAATGCTGTGGAAACAAATTTAGATGCCTGCTTGCAGTGAGATATACAAGTTTAAAATGAGCAAAACTTCAGGAAGATACATCCAGTGCCATCACATCTGTCATTAGTCCCAGAATCAATGTAACAGATTAGGATAAATCAATCTGTCCATTCACATACACAGTTAAGTCGAGCTACAGTTATAGCTCAACTAAACCATTTACTGCAATTGGACTACTGTCCTTGCCCTAGAATACAAGTATGGGAGGGGAATTGATTTACTGACCGAAGTGTGTCCGACTCTGCTAGTATTAATATTGGGCTTTTTCCGGTTCAGCTATTACGTCACAGACCAAAACAATTCACAAACGATTTAGCTGCCGGCAAATTGGTACCATTTTGAGCGTGGTGTGTTAGTCTAACTTTGAGAGAATTAACTTATAAGACTTTGTTTACATGTATTTTAATATTATATTTGTAGTCATACTAACACAATAATTCGATGTTTGATCTGATGTAATGTCCTGTAAATGTACCAAATGAATCAAACTACTCTCATTTTGGCTAGTAACTTTTGTTTTTTAGGGGAAAACATCCAGATATTCAACAAGAAGAGGAGAGAATTTTTACATGTGCTTGAGGAGCAGGAGCTATGGCTATACTGTACCACATACCTGTGAAAAACAAGCCGGTACACGCAGGTGGTTGTCCACCTAAGCAGAGTGACCAAAGACACAGCGTTGGCGCCGGGATCAGAGGATGGCGCTTCAAAGCCACTGGTGTGTGTGTTCTTCGTCTAGCGCGTGGTCTCTCGGCGAAACTGCCCCCGAGCCTTCAACCATCAGGGTGGAGGATCCTGCTGCCAGGATGATGCGGTAATTTCCGGACAGTTGTGGACGGAGGTCAAGGGTGGCCTCGGCATGAGAGCAGAAAATCAGCTGCTACAGAATCTGTGCCCGGAATAATATTATAGTGGAGATGTTAGCAGCCTCTTTGAAAGTTTCCTTGCAAGTATGCATTTACAGATTTTGTGTTGCGCCCTGCAGTACAACCGCCAAAAAATCCTTGATGTAAGGTTCTCAGTAGAACCTGTTTTGGATTGAGTTTGATTATTCAGGCCACTTAATAATACAAGTAAGAAGATATAAAGATGTCAGGGCTCAAAAGTAAAACCAGAAACAGGGCTTCCTTTGTTCAGAGAAGCCATGGGATATTTTTCAAAGAACCTTTTAAGAAATGAATGCTGCTGAATTTCAGGTTTTAAACCTAGTAGCTCAAAACAAAAAAACAATATACCGTATGTGTACCTGAAAAGAATGTAAATGCCTCCATGAGTACACTGGTTTTCAAGGTAAAAGCAAATGACCTCGGAAAAACCATAAAGGATTACACAACATGGCTTGACCATCTTATATGGTATGACCAATAGTAGAGGGCTTCAGAAGAGATGCTCTGCAATCACACACACACACACACGCACCCCTGTGTAAAGGGGGAGTCTGCAATGAGTATGCAATGTTCTCAGTCAAGATAGACATTCCCAGAAGATCAGTTCTTCAGTGTTCTTCCGAAATATATATTTTATGCATCTAGTGACTGTACTAGTAACAGTTGTGTAATTTAAGATGCCCTGTGAAATATTTAATCGCGCCTCTTCCTTAAAACAGTTGATAAAATCCACAGTTTAGCCCACTTTTAAAAACACTTTCAATTGTCACAGGCAGTTGTCACGCATCTGTGGAACAAACGATCGTTGGGGACGTTTACGAGACACTGGTGCGACACAAGAAGGAGGTTATTAAGGGAGGCGTCAGAAAATTCCCTCAAACGCAAACTCCTCGTTTGTCTCTCTCCACGTCTCTGTGGCGTCTGTGGGATCTCACTGCTCCTCCTTAATGAATGAATCAAACTGAGCCCTGCCGCTAGTCGTCTAACCACCCACCGCTCATGTTTCATTCATGCTCGCTAAGCTTTACCTCACGGTCAAACAACAGTCGACAGCAAAGCGGCTGTTCCCGAGATAATTCTTTACTTGAGGTTTTTCTTTTCTTTTTGGAGGTCCCAAGTTGGTGAGGGAATGTTCAGTGTCAGATACAGAGCTTAAACATCACCTCTGCTCAATACAACACATGAACATGGAGGTCACTGTGAGGGGAAGCTTGGTGTCAAATATGGAGCTCTAACGTCAGCTCAGCTTCTGACAGCTCATAAACCTGGAGGCAACAGACATTTGATGGGATGACTTATTCAGGGCTGTCTTAAAGGTGGAGCTTGGTACCAGGCTGAGAAAGTCAACTCCATTGGTCTTTTTCACAGCTTCTCTTCGGTTGTCGGTATGGCAGGTTCCTGTAGAAAGCTGATAGACAGGAACTAACTCAGTATTTTAAGGGTCTACCAGTTTAACATTGCTCTTGCACCTTACAATATTTAGTTACGTACCCTGACACACACACACACACACACACACACACACACACACACACACACACACACACACACACCTCACATAGTTACTGCAAGAGATGCATCACTGGCAGGGTCATTGATGGACACTAATGATGGGAATTACACTGTTCGGACCACACAAAATAAAAATCTACTGTGTGAGATTCATTTCTAATTATGACCGCCGCGCAGCGAAGCGGCGGTCATATAGGTTTAGTCATATAGGTTTTTTTTTTTTTCTTTTTTTTTTTCTTTTTCGCATGCCCAAATTTCCGTCAATGAGTCCCGGGACACTGAAAGACCGGGGGAAAACATAAAACTTGGTGGGCATGTACCCCCACATGGATAGCATGGAACCGTCATTTTTCGTTTTGATCTGTAGCCCCCCCGCTGGACTGGACCCGCCGAAAGGAGGGTAGGGCAGACACAGTTCTCTGTGAATATCTTGAGAACTGTAGGGCCTAGGATGACCATTTTTTTCCGTATGTTTGCCTCCAGGGGTCATGTTAACCCATTTCATGTGCACACATGTGCACAAACATATACACACACACACACACATACATTCACAGTAATCATACGTATGACACATACTCACACAGTAGACATATGTACGCTTGCATGCACAGGCACATATGCAGGCACACACACAAGCACGCACACACACACACACACACACCCACACACACACACACACTCACACACACACACACCCACACACATAACATAAACATAACACAAACAATCAAGAATTTCTCAGAATTATGAACAGGCAAGATGGAGGTGGGGTTGTATAAAATTAATTTTACATGTGAAATCTATGAACTAATCATGTTTTGGTACTTTTGGTCTAGCAGATACCAGTAAGAATTGAGTGTGGATAATGCAATTTAGTGAGACAGTTCGAATCATATAGGCCTTTCAGCGTGATTTCTTTTTGTGGAAAAAATGTGCTGGACTGGGCGGCGGTCATATTTTGTACCGCTCTGCGGTACATCTAGTTAGGTAGGAGTTACTGTAAGTGTAGCTTAGAGTTAAGGGAATACAGGTCCTAATCAGGGGGGTCAGACCCACACAAACCCCCCCCCCCCATAATTCGAACTATGCACACACATGCACACACACACACACTGGCTGTGTGATAAGGGCTTTGTTCCAAAAGGGAAAAGCTGCTGTCTTATGAGATACCTAATACAGGAGTGTGGCAACAAGTGCCGTTTAAAACGGATCAAACTTTCTTTTTCCATCTGTAAGATTCCTTCAAAACTACCCCATAACAGGACCCTAAGAGTGCTGGACTGAACGTGTCTGTGCAATAAAATGAACTCATGCAAAGTGTGACCTTTTCTAACATCTTTATCCATAGCTAGAGTTTGGGCACGGAGTTCATCAAACTGGGCTAAATGTGGTTTCACTGGAGTGGCCCCACACTCAGGAGCCCTCTCCAGGACCAAATGAAACGGAACGAGGCTTATCTCTGTTGACCTGAGCTGACCCCACTGGAGAGCTGACAGAGCTCCTCGACCTCCCCACACACAGCCCCCCTTTTGGAAGCTTCCGTAAGCATCCGCTGTAGCCAAAACGTAAAACGCTTTTATTCGGGGAGAGCTTAAGTCATGCGCTGAGTAATTACCCGGGCCTAATTAGCTTTCCAGGGGCGAATCCACTAAATGCCTAATTGTCTATTGACATTGTGCGATGTACTGCAAAAAAGGAATGTGGAAAAAGAGAAGACAAACAACATCATTCTCGTTTCCTCGACAGATATCACCCGCCACAGCATATCCACAGCCCGAGAGAAAAGAGTGGAGAAGACATGGGATAAAAGAGTGAGAGTCTGCGAGAGGGTCTTGCTGAGAGGATGAATGAGGGTGTCTACGCCATGGAGTCTTGGTGGAGTTAAAATCCAGTTGAGAGCTGCCTTTCCTCTCTCACACCACAGTGAAGCTGCAGGCACTCAGATCCTGATCTTGATCCTGATCCTGAGCTGATCCTGATCCTGAGCTGATCCTGAGCTGGGCCTGGTTCCCCGAAAGCATCGTAACCCTAAGTAGGTCCCTCTCACGAACATCTTAAGATTTGCGGACTGTTTTCCAAAACCATTGTTGCTTAAGAAAGTCGAGAAAACACTCTACGAGAGGTCCAGAGTACTCGTTACTGTCTAAGAGTGTCGTATCAGGTACTTCTCACTCACCAGCAGGACATATAGGGAAATTACAACTAAGAATATAATTATCCAACTTATGTTACCATTCTTTATTATATTTACATGTAATTAATCATAGTTTAGCGTGCTTTAGTTTCTAATTATCTTTGTCTAAGTGTAGGCTATCTTTTATTAGGCCTATAAGGTAAGAGCAGAGTAAGCCTAGGATAAGCCTAGGCTATGCTATTTAAGCCTACACATTTCCTTACTTTCTTACTCGACCTCTTCCTCATCTTCAAACGTCTTCTTCAGTGACACTCCAAAACACTATTGCATGGCAGCACACACAGTGGGACTCTTACAGGTAGCAAAGAACAGGCGTAGCCTACTGAACAGGTAAGCCTAATATGGTCATACATCTTACAAGAAACATGAAAATGATTACTATTATTTATGTCTCTGTGTGGTATACATGCAGATGTCAGAATAGAAGTTTTTCTATTTTCATATTAAAGTGAATAAATGTGTAGATCCAAAGTTTAAACGGCAGCTGTGACGGTACAGTCACCTACCATCACCAAATTAGAGGATATTTCAGAATTATCTATCTATCTATCTATCCATCTATCTATCTATCTATCTATCTATCTATCTAAAGTGCAAAATCATTATGCGGCATGGTCTAAATACACTTCCCAAAATAACTAAACAGTAATAAAATAAATAGATATATACAGCAGATAAAGTCTCTAATAGATAAATAGATAAAGTCTCTAATTGGCTAATATCCAGTGGTTGGAAGTGATGCGGCAGCATGTCCCTGGGTAAGCTCCGCTGGTAACTCTCAACATGGTAGGGTGTACCATCAGCTGTTTTTAAGACACCAATTTGGCAACCCTCCAACCTCCCAGTAGAGCTCTGGAGATACAGATCATTCTCAGCCCTTAGCGATCTCCCTGACCTGAGGCTGTCCGCAGACCAATAACTGGACCTTTGAGTTGATTGTTCTGGGTAGAGGAGATGAAAGCATGAACACAGGTGGAAGTGTGATCTGCATAGTGAAAGTGGGAGGGGGCTGACAGATAGGTACAGAGGTAAGATGTGTGCGTATATTCATGCATGTGTGTAGAATGATGATGATGTTCTGATAGTGTGTTCTTATCTGTGTAGAGAAGCAGAACAGACACGACTACATGTGTGTATGTGTTTATGTGCATGTTTTATTGGACACATGAAATATGAATTTGTCTCATCCTGTGTTTTTAAATCATGTGTTGTGTGTCTCTTGTGAGGGACCTTGTGTGTGTGTGTATGTGCACCTGTGTGCATGCTTGTGTGTGTGTGTATGTTCTTGTTTGTTTGTATGCCTGTGTTTTTTTTATATGTCCTCTAGTCATCCTTTGCCCTATCATTCCTCTGAGAGTTGGTCCCTCTCTCTCTCCCTCTTTCTCTCTCTCTCCCCCTCTTTCTCTCTCACCAATATATCCTCTTCTCCTCTTCTTCCTTGGAGGAGCACTTGAGTGGCAGGTCGGGTTTCCTGTGGAGCTCTGGTTGCCCAGATACAGTGGGGTAGGAGAGGATTTGTGACAACAATATTATTTATTTATCCCTGTATTTATGAATGCTCATCAAAGCATATGCACACACACACACACACAAACATACACACGCAGTCATACACATACCCTCTCATCATATTCACATGGTACACGTAAAAGTACACACACACGCACAGTCGCACACACAGAAATAGACATGGCACTACACACAAACATTATTTCAGGTCAAATATATTCAACAGCACTTCTTCCTTAAGTAGCTTTCAAAGAGGAACAAACCTGTGAAAACAAGCCCATGACGACAATATGCCTATATAGGCAGCAGCTTATGCCTACATGTTAACCACCTATGGAAAGACCCAGCTTATGGTAATATAGACTTGCGGGCAATGGAAAGAGGTTTATAGCATCCCAGTGAATATGTGTGTTTGATGAGGAAACATACCATGACAGAGAAGAATGAAGCATGAAGCCCATTGGCTAGTATCTGGTCGATCAGAAACTTCCACTCGGGCTTATTTTCTGTGCATAAACCACGCTACACTACCCAAGGTCATTTTCATTTTGACATTATGCATCTTGACTACTTATAGGGACATCAGATTCATCACCTTTCTTCACTCATTTTATTTGAATGAGAATACTCAGCAGATACGTCCACAGCACTCTGAAAAGAAGTACACTGTAGTTGCATCCTTCTGTACTCATCTGTTCGTAAAAGAGTTGACTCAGCAGAAGTATACACTGCAGGTGGATCCTTTAGGCGCGTTTCATACCGGGTGCTTGGCGTGAGCATGTCAGCTGCGTGGCGTGTCTGTTTTTATTTAGGCTCCCATGTTAACAGGTTAGAGCGTGCACACCGCCTGCGTGACATGCACGTCTCAGGCGCGGAAAACGTGTGCATGCTAGAAATAGGACCGACGCCTATTTTTCACGTGACACGCAAGCGTGTTGGAAGCGTTTCCTTTCAGAACAGTGAAGAAAAAAAAACGTTTTAATTGGCAGAGAGGTCGCCGCAGCGCCGCGTCAGACACGCTTCTGGTGTGTAAAGACATAGAAAATGCCACGTGTGAAGTGGGCCTTACTCTTCTCATTCAGCGGCAGAATCCTGTTTACCTACCTGACACAAGACCAGGCTCTCAGTATCATTCACAGAAAAAAGGCAGGGATTTAATATATATATTGCTTTTTCTTATGCAATAGTGTCAAAATGATGCAAGTAAAACAAATGTTCAAAGCATTCCTGTCTGTGGCACAAACATTATGCTCACACCTACCCACCTGAGGGCACACACTACACACGCATACACAGGCACGCACACATACTGTAGACACACACATACACTCACACACAGACAGATGCACGCCCACACATAGTATACACAGACACACACAGAAACACAAACACATACACGCATACACACACAAGCATACGGATGCACACATGCATAAACACAGAGAAAGAGAGAACGAGACAGACATAAGCACGACGGCATATACACAGAGAAACTGCACACTCTTGCCTGTAAAATATATAATATTACCCACAATTACACTCTTTCCTTTCTTTCAGTATCTCCATCTCTCTCTCTCTCTCTCTCGCTCTCTCTCTCTCTCTTCAGTTACTGAAGTAGAAGAAGTGGAGTTCTGCTCCCATGTTGGCAGCAGGTAGACTGTGTGGCAGCTGCACGTCAAAAGTGTTGCCATGGTAACTGGATTTGAGCGCTTGCCATCTCCTCTTTCTCTCTATCTTTCTCTGTCATTCTGCCCTCCATCTTTTTCTCTCTATCTATCTCTCTATCTTTTTATCTGCCTTTCACTCTCTTTATTTCTCTAGCTTTCCCTCTGTCATTCCTCACATTCTCTCTGTCTTTCCTTCTCTCTTACACCATCTCTCTCTCTCTCTCTCTCTCTCTCTTTATCATTCTCTCCATCTGTGGGTTGTGATTTGCACTGAGCTTGCAGTGGTCCACTGCCACTAATGCCTCATGCTCTTGACCTGATTGAGCTGAATGGCAGCTAGTTCTGTGATGCAGCCTGGACATAATGAGGTGCTAACACCATCTCTGACACACACACACACACACACACACACACACACACACACACACACATTCATACAGACCCACATATAGTCTCTCTCTCTCTCCCACACAAACACACACACACACACACACACACACATTGACGTACATGCTCACACATACAACTAATTGAAGCGAGCGCTACAGCTCCCAGATAATATGTGCTCACTGCCCCATACAAAGGTTAATGGTTTAGATGCACAGTGTCCAGTGAGTGACCACACTAATGGCGTGGACGTCTCGCTCACTGAGGACACGACTGTGTGTCAGAGATACTCCACACCCCGAGTTTAGAAAACCTCTAACAACTGCGCCGCATAACAATGAACGAACACCGATGCTATAGCGCTGTGCCAAGGCAACGCTAACGCTAATCTTCATTGGAGAGCCATGACGTGCGGCGAGTGACAGGGATTTGAATATTTTAATATCCGCCACTGCTCTCCTTCCAGCGCCTGTCCCCAGGAACACATCTGCCAAGGGATCTCAGCTGAGGCAGTGGATGAAGTGACGGAGCTAACATGCTCCTGCTGAGATGGTGCATCACAACGCCAAACGCACTGACTGTGTCATTCTTTACAGCTGAACTAATTCAGTTCTTCCACCAGTGCTGACTGAACTCTGTAATTTTGGCTTTGTTTCTTTCCTGGGTGTCTCCTCTTTGTCTCTGCCATGTTTAATGCTTTTATTTGGCTCCAAAGGCAAAAGTGACTTCTGGAGGATTTGGAGAATAATACAAGCAGTTACTTGTTCTGTGCAAATGGCTGATATGAGTGAATGACACATTGCTACAAGTTCAAGGGACTGGGCAATATCACAATCCAGCCGTGGCATTACTCAGGGTAGGCGTTGGGACTGTGCAATAGTGTTATTTATTTATTTATTTACTTAAATATTACCTCAAAGGTGACTTGTAACAGTCTGAGTGGACAGTCTGTATACCTATTTTGCCTGTTCTCCTACGTGCCTTATTATTTTGCACTAATGTATGTCTTGATTCCAAGCAGCTGTAAGTGGTACTTGATGCCCAATATGAATTTCCTTCCAGGGGACAAACAAGTTTATCTGATATGACCTGATTTAATCTTCTTCTTAAAAAATTCTGTCTCTCTTGCACACACACACGCACGCACACACACAACACACACACACACACACACACACACACACACACACACACACACACACACACACACACACACACACACACACACATCCCTGTTGTATGTGTTGTAGTCCACATGTGTTATTCCATACAAGATTTCATGAGGAAGCATTATTGACCATGGCCTTGTTATGCCAGCCGTACACATCAGCAGCTCTACATGCCAGGTGTACAGTCCCCAACCTCTCTCTCTCTCTTTCTCTCTCTCTCTCACACACACACACACACACACACACACACACACAGTACTGACTGACGTATGCGGCGACAGCTAAACTTATTTCTGGGACCTTGTATAGTTCTGGCTGATTATTTTTTGTGGTGGAGGTGAAAGGGAACCTGGTCGTTAGCATTGCGGAGGGCCTGACATCAGTGGGCAAGGAGATAATGGCTACACTGCAGCCGCACTCTGTCTGCTTTGTGACGGCGCTAATGCGATTAGCCAAACGGGGAGACCGAAATAGTTCCATTTTAATAGGAGCAAGAGAGAGGCACAGAAAGAGAGAGGGAAAGGGAGGGAGGGAGAGAGAGAGAGAAAGATGAAGGGAGAGAGGGAGAGGGGGAATGACAAAGAAGAGGAGGGGGAAGAGAGATAGGGATGGCTGAATGGGCTCTTTGTTTTTGTCTGTGCGAGCGCACTCTCTCTCACTCACACACACACACACACACACACACACAGACACAAACACACACACACACACACACACACACCACAAACACACACACACACACACACACACACACACCACAAACACACTGCACACACTTTCTCATTTCCTCCCACACATTGTCAGCGTCGCATACTTGGGAAAACACATAAAAACGTCAAAATGTTGAAACATGCTTTTTGTCACTACCGTGAACACTCATACACACAACCATAGTCACACAAATAAGAATACACAAAAAAGATACACACTTTGGCACACCCTAAATATACACTCTCTTTGACTCTTTTTCTCTGTAACTCTTTGCCACTTATTTTTGCTTGTCTTTCTCCTATCCATTTGCTTCTCTCTCTCCTATCTCGTTGAAATCAGTGATTGAATATACAGTAATATCTCACTTTTAGTCAATATATTTGAGTAAGGACAACACAGGAGAGATCTGCCAAATGTTTCAAGAAGAAACCCGTAGCAATGGAAACTAGACAGAAAGTGAAATCAAAAGGGGGAACTTGTCATTGTTTCTTCTGCCCTGACACACCCATTTTAATTGGCAGCTCACCTTTGACCTTTACATCACTATCTCATCTGATGAGCAGCATATCAATCAGTCACTGTAGCCTATCATGAAACACAACCCAATGCTAACATCTAATCATGTCTCAAGCAATTCATGTAACCATGTGTTCGTTTGGGAGTAAAGAGACACAAATAGCTGTTGCAGTAGCAGTAGGTGAGATGGATGAAGAAGCAGTGGTAGTATTAGTACTAATAGTAGTAGGAGTAGTAAAGGTATCAGCAATAGTCTGTCTGTCTGTCTCTCCTTTGCTCTCTTGTTCGCTCTCTCTTTCTGTCTCCTATCTCTCTCTCTCTCTTTCTCTCTGTAGTAGGAGTAAAGGTAGCAGCAATAGTTATAGTAATCAATAAAGTACAGTACTTCATGGATGTCTCTGCTAAAATTGGGCAGGCATTCGTCAGCCATGTGGGATATGATGCATCTAGCTGGCACATACTGTTCAGCACAGATTGCACAAGTAATCTAGGATTAAGTATCACAACATTGGCTGGCCTGATATAGAATCTCTGATACAATATTACTGTTACAGTGTTAATGATACAGTACAGTGTTGTTTGTAACAAATGGTACAACAGTGATTATCCCATTGAGATGAAACTGAACATGACAGGGCGTTTTGCCTTTATTGTGATAGGACAGTGAAGAGACTAACATTTTCATTATCCCTCACATTACAGCGACAGAAACACACACACACACACAGATCACAGGCTCAATTCTTTTAATTGCAGAGCAAAAATCACCACAGGCAAATATAACGGCTTGTTCAAATCACCATTAATTTGATGCAGCTCCCAAATGGAAGTCTACAAAATGATATGAATGCGAGGCCTCCGCTGAGACACGATAAGGTCCAAACGGCCTCTCCCCGCTCACCTGCAAGGGGCCCAGCAGACATTTTTCAGCATTGAGTCAGCTGTACCCAGTGGGAGAGAGGGACAGCTCACAACAAGTTGGAGGGGGACGGCAGGGGTGTGTGCATGTGTGTGTGTGTGCAGGCTCGTACTGGTAATCTGTACAACCGGGCCGGTCCACATGTGGGCCGGTGACCTCCGGGATTTAAAAAAAAAAAGTTATTTAGCCTATTTGCGGCCCGTCATGTAGGCCTAGGCCTAGCATATAACATGCAGTTGCATCCATTTGGCTTGGGGGTGACAGGTCAATCATTTTGGCCTCTTCATGACAGGTTCAGTGTGTGTTACGATCGACCCCCCTGCCCCACCCCTCAAGTGGATTTGTCCAAGCAGCCGCTAGTTCGAGTGCATGGTATAGGCTGTATAAGTGCCCTCCGCTGGCTGGTGTTCACATTATCGCAGTTTAA
The DNA here is from genome assembly GCF_046254945.1 of Alosa pseudoharengus. Taxonomy (NCBI): domain Eukaryota; kingdom Metazoa; phylum Chordata; class Actinopteri; order Clupeiformes; family Clupeidae; genus Alosa; species Alosa pseudoharengus. The sequence continues at coordinate 12,971,997 of NW_027468859.1, forward strand.
CCGTAAACAGCAATCAGAGGTCTAGTTTTATTCCATAAATATATTGTTTTTATATAGCTTAGTTGCACGCGCTACCAAGAGCTTCCATTTAAAGGAGAAGTTCGGTGTGAAATTGACCTTAGCTGTACTGAAAGATGTTGCCGAGTACTCACATGTGTCCAATAGGCACCTTCGCTCACCCCCTAGCATTCCAAATTACGCCGTTTTTAGCCGAGTAGCTGTGGGGGCATAGCGTAGCCTATGCAACTAAATCGCTATTTTTACACCATTAAAAAGGTTCCAAGTAACTCCACACTGCATTGGTAGACTTCTGAGGGTCTTGGAACCTTTTTAATTGTGTAAAAATAGTGATTTAGCTGCATAGGCTACGCTATGCCCCCCACAGCTACTTGGCTAAAAACGGCGTAATTCGGAATGCTAGGGGGTGAGCGAAGGTGCCTATTGGACACATGTAAGTACTCGGCAACATCTTTCAGTACAGCTAAGGTCAATTTCACACCGAACTTCTCCTTTAATGCACCATGTAGGCTACTGTAGTGCGGTTCTGTCAACATAAAAAAAACTACGGGTAGCCTACAATTTTCGCACAACTTGGTAGAAAAGTGTAGCATAGGTTAAAGAAAACCCATTCATTTTTGGAGCTGATCCTACTCAAAAGGAACTTCAAAGTATTTCCCATATAGTAGGCCTAGCCTTTTAGCTCACAATGACAGTGAAAGTGAAACTTGGAAAGTGGTCTCTCCACCGAGTGTTATATGCACAATCAATCGCGAGTCGATGCAGGTAAAAAGTAGGCTATCAACTGGTAGGTTAGTAACAAAGGTAGCCTAATTTTGCAAAATGTGACGATGGAACACAAACTAGGGCAAAAACGTTTAGTATAGCCTACACTTGTGGCTAGCTAGCCTACAGTTAATGTGAATCGCGGACTATAACCAAAGTAAAGGCTGTGTTTGTGTTTCTACAACATGTTGGCACAAAACGTAATTTCTGTCAACTATGACGATGTCCATCAGTAGCCTATATTTTTCATTTAGTCAAGCAGTGACATGTGGTTTAATGCATGGGGTAACATGACGTGAGACAGACAGAAGATGAGCCTGTCTTTAGTAGCCTATCCCTGAATCCTGTCCCTCTCAATTTAAAATCACTTGTAGCAACCATAATTAAAAAAAAAAAAAAAAATCCCGGAGAGACACTCCCGTACCCCCGTGTTATTGTGATTAGGCTATAGGTCCAAATCTAAATGTTTGGGTTCAGTTTATGAAGTGTTGCTACAGTATAATACTGTGTGTTTGTTATGTATGGGGGGGGTCCAGTGGTGCAGTGGTGGGCCGGTCCAGGAGAAAATTGCCAGGGCCGAATTTTGCACGTGTGTGTGTGTGTGTGTGTGTGTGTGTGTGTGGAAGGAGCGTTTCTCGGCTTGTTTCAGCATTTCTCCTCATTAAGCTAATCACCCGAATTAGAGCCACAATTACAATCATGCCACGTCCCCCATTCATGAATTTATGGCTCCATTGGTTCATTTGGGCGGGCCCTGGCGGGCGGGATAATCTGGTTGGCGTGCTACGGAGGCTCGTTAGTTTGCGGGCGGCTACCGCTGCTTATCCCGCGGCCCCCATCCTCCCTGTGGAGGGGAGCACACTAATAGCATCAGTGTGTGAGTGTGTGTGTGTCTGTCATTCGGTTTGGTCATGCAGATGTTGTGCCCATTAAGAATGGATAGGCAGGGTAGATGCATTTGTCTCTTTCCTTTCTTTCTTTCTTTCTTCTTTCTTACTTTCTTTCTTTCTTTCTTTCTCTTTCTCTCTCCTGCTCTCTATCTATCTAACTTTCTCTCTCTCTCCTCTGTCTGTGTGTGTTAATGTGTGTGTGTGTGTGTGTGTACTGTACATGCGGAGAGGTGCATTGAATGTTGACAGCACTCCAGTACAGAGCGAGATGCATCAAAGCTGATGATGCTCTGAGGGTCTGCGTCTACCCAGCACACGATGCATTAGCAGGCACATGCGCTGGAACCAAAGATTCTAAAACAGAGCTTTAGAATCTTTGGCTGGAACACAGAAACGAAGTAGAAGAGACACAGGGAGAGTTCTGCAGGAAGGAAACAAAGGTAGCTAACGTTAGCACAGTAAACGGAAAGTGAATGGGAATGTTCGCTAGCTAGCTAGCAGCTAAGAACTTTGGTTAAACTTATATATTGTCGCAAACAAACCTGAAATAACATATGTTCAGCAACTTTGTGGTAGTCTACTAGTTCTAACAAAATATATGTTAGGTTAGTTTATCAACCATCTCTGAGTCTAGGTGAGAACAAGTGGCTGTGCACCAGAGCTTTGAGGAGACAGTGACAGATCACGAACAAAGCTATTTTTGTCTTTATTTGTTTCGTTGGAAAAAAACTATTTCAATGTCCGAATGTTAGGGAGACATGTGGCTTCTAGAAAATGGGTTCAAAACTTACATCGCTGAATGTAGGGATAAGGGATTGGTCATATTCCGTGAAAATGTTCATTTCTCCCATCATTTCTCCTAAATGGGCGTGACAGCTTCGAACCCCACGTCACAACGTGCCAGAATTTACCCTCTTATGAATCGTCTCGCTTTATCAACCGTCTCTGCTCTGATTAAGATAATCAGGGTGATGGTTAACAGTTAGGGCCCAGAACAAGTAGCATACACACCCTCTGATTAAGATAATCAGGGTGATGGATGGTTAACAGTTAGGGCCCAGAACAAGGTGCATACACAGTCAGGGCGATGGTTAACACTCAGGGCGATGGTTAGGGCCACAGTCTCCCTGGTATCTCTATCTGTTTGTCTGTCTATCTGTCTGTCTGTCTCTCTCCCTGTCTGTCTTTTGCTCGCCCCCTCTCTTTTGCTCTCTCTCTCTCTCTGTCTCCCATCTCTCCTTCACCACCACCACATCCCTCACTCCTCTCAATCATTACTCAATCACTCATTTACAGCACAAAATGCAAATTGATGGACTCATTTTCTTTCCTCCTCCTCTCTGACGTGCCCTCCTCCCCTCTTTCTCTCCTCATCTTCCTACTTGCGCCTCCCTTCTCTCTCTTTCTCTCACTCTCTCTCTCTCTTTATCTCTCTCTCTCCTTTCCCTCTGAAAAAAACAAATGACAACATGCCCAAGGAAGGACAGCTTTGCTATCAGCATGCCCAGAGGTGAGAATCCATTAAACACAGCACAGAGGGGAAACGTACCTCCAGTCCCCCCCCCCCCCCCCCCCCCCCCAACACACACACACACACACACACACCCCTCCACCACTACTCTGGCTCTCTCCGCAGTATTCTGTCTTGGCAATGCACTTGAGACTTCCTCACGAAAGATGTTCTTTCAGGAAAATGTCACTAATTACAATAATTGTCAGAGGCTGCATTAAACCACAATGAAGGCAGCCCTGCACTCTGCGCTTTTTTTTTATAGTCCCCAACGATCTCAAATCATAACCTCTGCCAGTAATTATCTCCAGCGTGCAACTTGCCATTTAGCAAGTGTGCAAAGGCACAGTGAAAGGCTCTGACAGCCATTGAGAGAGTGTGTGAGACCCAATCAACCCTCCTAATTTGAAAAACTGCAGTTAAAAACTACCTGTGAATATAACATCAGCATTGAACAAGGCCATCGTCTGGGGGCCTCGCAGGAATGCCAATTCAAAATCACACTCTGATTTCCCGACTACAGCTACCTCACATAAACCCAATGTTCCCATTCTAATGAGTAGGTGGGCTGAACACTGAATCAATTCTCTGTGTGCTGATTATTATGTCTTACTACTTTCACAGCACTGTCAACATAAGCAATGTTGCAGCCTAATTACATTAGCATAGCACCATAAACTTTGGTGATTACTGAAAAAAGAGTTGGACACAGGAGTTGGAGTTACTTACAGTATTGGATAAAAAAAGAAATATAATATTTAAATCAATGCAGAGGAAAGCAAACAGATATAATTAACTTCTTCACGGTCATTTCTGATACTGATTTCTGTGCTTGCCATCGCTTACTGTTACTGTTCATCATGAAGGATTTACTTTCATGGTTATTTTGCTTTGTGCAATAGTCAAACACTTGACTCAAATCATCTTTAAAAACCCTTATGTTATGGCCAAATGAGTAAATTCAGAATGGACAGGAGTTGATTGGCTCTCCATTGGGCACACATATGTAAACTTGTCATCAATCACCCAAACCTTGAGTATCAAAGTTCAAACATGGTGCTCAGGGAGTCTGCTGACAATCTGCCAAAGCTACTGTCGATAGGAGACTCTCACCTACCTTATGGTCAGGTCCCCTGGCATAGATTTTAAAGCAGCGTATAAACTAATGTGAAAGGGTGATCTTCCATGTTGAGTTATTACCTTGGTCAGGAGTCAGGACTAACTGAGTCATTCCCTTATGATCTAACAGTTCTGCTCAGTTTATGCTGAAATGGAAGAGTAATGGCTGAAGATAGAGCTGGCCCTCCACCATACACAATTAGCCATCATTATATAGCCTATATATTTTTACACCCCCTCTGAAGAAGCTGAAGTAAGAGCTCCTGTTATAGATGATGTTTGCATACTATCTATGTACTTAAGTAGTACTAACAATGGTACTTTCACAAATTTAAATGGGTGAAGACGACCAGAAATCAAACTCGGCAGTGGATCTGTTAAAGGTGTTTAACAAAAATAGCAGACATGCAAAGTAGTGTAACAGGGTTCTAAGAAAAAAGGAGGCCTTGATAAGTTGAGTCTGCCAATGTTTTTTTTTAATGAGCTAAACAGTATACGTAATGCTTGTTTATCCTTTCCAAATGTAAGTTGGTGTTGGATATTGGAGTTTTTTGAAGTCCCTGTCAATCCATCACAAGTCGGTCTCCTTTATTTTGCTGTTTCTGTCCATCCTTCGAAACCTCCTCCTGGGGATGGACCAGTAAGGATTCCTCTTGTCCTCCCTGGTAATCCAGAAACAGACCTCCTCTTCTGTCTTCTCCTCCCTCTTAACTCCACTTGACACTTTCTCCTTTTCCTCTTCTTTGTTCAATCCTGAAGCAAAATATATGGGGAACGATTCATTAAAAACCCAATGCTGAACAGCTTAGATGTGAGCTCCATCAGTGTTGGCTGGGATTAAGAGTGATTTCACTAAATCTACTTTTCATATTCACTGTGAGCTGATTTCTTCTACTCACCCAGTGTTGAATCCACTTCACCCAGAAGACTGTCAAGTACAGCTTTCACATCATGTTCCCTCTGTCGTTCCTCAGTCTCCAGCTCTTTTCCGTCTTTGCCATTTTTCTTCTCAACTGCATCCAAAAGATTGTTCATTACAAATGTCACATCAATTTCCCTCTTTTCATTGGTTTCCATTTCTTCTGTCTCTTTGTCAAGAGGAATATCGGCGTTCAGAGTGAAGCCATCCTTGCTCCCCTCAGCTAACTTGATGGTCTTGCCATGGAATTCCTGTCTAGTGCTGTCCAGGTCCACCTGTTGTAGTTTCCTGATGAGGAGCTTAAGGAGTTCCCTTTTTGTCTGCCTTTTTTTTTTGTGACTGACTTCATCAACAATAACACCCAAAGTTTCAAGTTCACTCCTCAATTCCTCAAGTTTGTATTTCTTAACTTTCTTCTTAATGGTTTTAGTTGCTTCTCCATTGCCCAGGTCAAAAAACAAGTAAACCACATCAAATCACAAGTAAATCAGAAATCAGCCAATCTCTTAAAGGTCCAGTATGTAGGAAATAATGGAAAATAAACTGTAACCATTCTAAAAATGATCACCATATGTTGTCAGAGAGTAAGGAAACACGATGAATTGAAATAATGGCTTATTTGACAACAACCCGTAAAACCCTGTAAAACCCATGAAAAAAAATGAGTTACGGGGCGGAATCTCTTGGAATTTTCGTTTATGTTTTGAACGATTAATTCTAGAATAGCGTATTAATAATGGGCTAGCGCGTCCTCCTATTTGGGTTGCCAAATTAGCAAAGGCCAACTGTCAACAGCTGTCAGTAGTCATGAACGCCCACGAGAGGCAGGCAAATTTTAATTTCCAAAATTAAAACAAGAAACAAATTAAGTGGACATCGGAGGAGCTTCCTGAAATGGTGACGTCTTCGTCAAATGAAGAATATCAAGTCTGACGCAGAGCTGGTCATATTTCTCCACAACAGCCTAGGCTAAACTTCATCTGCATCGCTAACTTCAGCTAAATATGTTATGTTGGTTAGAGAGGTATTTTTTGTTTTCACTGTTTCCGTAATGTGTAGCTGGGACATGGTTGGAGAAACGTTAAAGCAGCTGCAGGTCAACTAGCTAAGTCTTCATTACATCTGGCAACCCAGAAGAGGCTCGCTTCTGGTAGTCTTGAGAATGTTCACCAGTGTTTTGATTTTTCGAGATATAAGCAACTCCTCTGCAGGATAAATGTTTTTTTTATTCAGTCATTTGAGCAATATTAGGGTAAATGTTGCTTTTTCCAGCCTATGTTTTTGATGGTAACCCATTGTCAGTCAATAGTGAAAGTAACTGCATATAACAGTCTTGTCGTTGACTGACACCATGGTGAAGTTAGTTTCACTTTGCCAATCAGTTCAAATAATAGAGTGCAAATGCGTGAAGGCTATGCTAGGTTTTAGTAAAGCATGGTTTAGTGGAATGACTATTCCATACGGTCTCGCAAGCAGCCTCTTTCAAATGTGCCGTTGAATGTCAAAATACTGATGCATTTATTTGACATTGCGCTTTGCGCCGGTAAAGGGAATGGCAGATGTCATTCTCATTGGTTTAAATGATGTTATACGCCCCAAACACACCCATGACTGATTAAAAAACCTAGGAACACCTTGTTGCGCCATGCACTCGACGTTTGATAATGAAAACCCTCCCAATGTGGACTGGACATCCTACTAAATTTTAATAAGCTTTTGATGAGTGACGATGCGCTTTTGACTGTCATGATAGGGCCCAAAGCTGAAGTTGCCGAGCTTTCATCCAGGCTGAAATATCCTTAAGGCATGCAGAAATCCGGTGGGAAACGCTAGTCATCAGGTGGGAAAGACAGATAAATTTGAGTGTCGTCTACATAACAGTGAGTCAAATCCATGGGAGCGAATGGTCTCACCTATGGAAGTGGTGTAAATAGAGAAAAGCAAGGGCCCTAATACTGATCCCTGAGGCACACCTGTAGTGAGGTCATGAGACTTTGATACCTGTCCCTGCCAAGACACCTTGAACGCCCTTTAACTCATTGAATGCCGCGCTGTTTTCGGAAGCTTTGGCCCAGAGTGCCAGCAATCTTGATCATTATTGACGATATTTGTAGAGCCACAGCGTATTCTATGTTATAGCTATGGACACATACTATGGCATACTATGCAGGCAGCCACTTACAACAACAAGACCAACATAGAGGAGTATACAGACACTGTAACCTCTTACATCACCAAGTGCATCGAGGATGTGACCCACACAAAAGACATCATCACTCGGGCTAACTGGAAGCCATGGCTGACAGGGGATGTCCTCAGGCTGCTGAGGACCAGAGACAAAGCCTACAGAGCTGGGGATGAAGCTGGAATGAGAACAGTGAAAGCCAACCTGTCCCGTGGCATCAAGGAAGCAAAAAAGGAATACACTCACAAAATAACCACCCACTTCAAAGACAGCAGGATTGCACAAAGCCTATGGCAGGGCATTCAGGCCCTCACGGACTACAAGCCCGCGCCACAAAGCTGTGAGAGCAAAATCCCTCTGGACACCCATTATCATGAAGTGCTTTGAGCGGCTTGTCATGTCACACATCAAATCCCCCCCACCCTGGACCCCTTCCAGTTTGCATACCGAGCCAAACGGTCCACAGAGGATGCAATCTGCTCTGCCCTCCACCCAGCCCTCACCCACCTGGAAAAAAGAGACTCATATGTGAGATTGCTGTTTATAGACTTCAGTTCTGCATTCAACACCATAATACCACAACAACTCATCTGCAAACTTGACAAACTGGGACTCAGTACCTACCTCTGCAACTGGCTACTGGACTTCCTCTGTCAGAGGCCTCAAGTAGTACGTGTTGGCAACAATATCTCAAGCAGCATCACACTGAGCACGGGGGCCCCCCAAGGCTGCGTGCTCAGTCCGCTGCTCTTCACCCTGCTGACGCATGACTGCACTGCAACCTACAGCAACAATCACACAGTGAAATTTGCTGATGACACAACTCTGGTGGGTCTCATCACCAAGGGCGATGAGACTCAATACAGGTTGGAGGTCGACCTTCTGACCACGTGGTGCAGGGACAACAACCTCCTGCTGAACGTCAGCAAGACCAAGGAGATTGTTGTTGACTTCCGGAGAGGTCACACCCAACACCTGCCACTGACCATCGACGGTGCTGTGGTGGAGAGAGTGAGCAGCACCAAATTCCTGGGGGTGCACATCAATGAAGACCTCTCCTGGACCACTCAGAAAGCTCAGCGCCGCCTCTACTTCCTGCGGAAACTCAGGCGAGCAAGTGCTCCACCAGCCATCATGACCACATTCTACCGAGGCACCATTGAGAGCATCCTCTCCAGCTGTATCGCTGTGTGGGGCGGAAGCTGCACTAAATACAACAGGAAAGCCCTGCAGCGCATAGTGAACACAGCTGGAAGGATTATTGGTGCTTCACTCCCCTCCCTGAAAGACATTTACACCACCCGCCTCACCCACAAGGCGACCACAATTCTGAGTGATGCAAGTCACCCTGCTCAGTATTTTTTTGATCTACTGCCCTCTGGGAAGAGGTACAGAAGCCGGCGCTCCCGCACCACCAGACTCACCAACAGCTTCACCAGGCTGTTAGGATGCTGAACTCTCTCCCCCCTCTCCCGCCTCCACCCTCAGCTACATAACATCCTGGACTTTGGACCCTAAAGCAGACTTTGACTTTGACTTTGAAAGGTGAGACTTTAAGCTCTCAGTGGGTACAAACCGTTTATTTCTACATGCCTCTGTTCCTAAGAAATCCCAAGCTAAACAGTGGCTAGTTTTCATCAAAATCGCTGTTTTATTTCTAGAAATGGAGATGTAGCGTCTTTGATGAAATATGAAGTGTTGCCTGTAAAGTTTCCGGGAAGTGACCTAGCGAGACCTGGCGAGACTGCCACCTAGTGATAAACCCACGAAAATGGCCTGGTTTTGACCTGACGTGCATGTGTCACTGATTCAACCCAAAGCGGCAACCATCAAAAGCAGAGTTTTAAGATTAAATGTCCAAATAAAATGTCCAGATTGTGCCTTTTCATGAGTTTTCGATCGTCATATATTTCATTTCCATTCATCACAGAGTTCCCAAAATCACATAGAAGGTGTGTTAGAGTGTCTAGTTTCGTAATTAAAAAAAAAAGCTAAAAACGTAATATTACGTTTTTGGCACTCAACGCATGGGAAGGGCACTCAATGAGTTAAGGCAAGATTCAAACCAGTCAAGAGCTTTCCCAGAAATTCCCAGTTCAGATAGTATAGATAGAAGAATGTCATGGTTAACAGTATCAAAGGCTGCAGATAAATCTAGTAGAATTAATACTGATGACTGAGCAGAGGACTTAGCTACTCTCAATGCTTCAGTCACAGACAGAATAGCAGTTTCAGTAGATTTCCCTTATCCATAGACTGTATTTGGTTATGATTATGATTATGGGATTTGGCGCTTTGACGCTTTAGTCCAAAGCAACTTAAAAATCAAAAACAATACAATTGTTAAAATTAACAGTGAACAGTTTTAAAATGTTGGTAAGAGAATAGAAATAATAAACAATAATGTCAATGCAATATTAATGATCAATAGCCAGAAAAAGCAAAGCATAGCAAAGCAGGTGTATCTATATAGCACCTTTTATACACTGCGGTCAATCAAAGCACTTTAAAAAGGAAGTTAAATATCAAACATGAAAATAAAATTAGTTTAATTACAGCAACAAAATGAAATAGAGCTTGTAGTGCCTTAAACTGAAATGGAAGCGTAAAAATAAAAATGTAAATGTAAACTGAGCTTAGAGCCTTATGTTTTCAGTAAAGTTAAGGTTAAAGTGGACAGATACTTAGCAGAAACTTTTAAGTAAAGTGTCACAGACCTGCAACAGCAGGAAACAGGAATTGAAAATCTGCTGTTTACTGTTAATCAAGATATTATTGAGTTTTTTTTTCATTTTTGCCTCAATAAGGTTAAATATGAGGTGCCATCACCCCCAACCTCAGCACAGAGCCACAACAGTTTTTTCTCCAGAAGAAATAAACACTTTGGCAGAGTACTTTATCAAGCCTTTCCTATTACGTGTGTACTAAAGATATGTGCGTATAATGCAAAATTCCATTGGAGTACAAGCTAAGAACCTCCCAGCTAAACCTACCATACACCACGACATCAACATCAAATTTGACTCCCTGTCTGTTTCACCTACCAGGACTGCAAGAAATCTAGGAGTTGTTCTCGACAACCAACTGAACTTCTCAGATCATGTTGCCTCAGTCGCCCGGTCATGCCGTTTTGCACTCTACAACATACGGAAAATCAGGACTTACTTGACTCAAGATGCTACCCAACTCCTGGTTCAGGCGATAGTCATCTCACGACTCGACTACTGCAACGCCCTCCTGACAGGTCTCCCAGCCTGCGCAGTGAAACCCCTTCAGATGATCCAGAACGCGGCGGCGCGCCTGGTCTACAACCAACCCAAAAGGGCACATGTTACCCTGCTGCTCATCCAGCTACACTGGCTACCTATGGCGGCCCGCATCAAATTCAAGGCTCTAACCCTTGCCTACAAAGTAGTCTCCGGTTTTGCTCCCACCTACTTGAATGCCCTCATACAGACATACACTACCACCAGACAGCTGCGCTCCTCAGACAAACGACGTCTAGCTCTACCACCGGTACGCTCAGGCCAAACCAAACTTTTCTCATCTGTTGTTCCTCGCTGGTGGAACACACTGCCAGTTCCTACAAGGGCAGGGACATCCTTCTCCATTTTCAAAAAACTCCTGAAGACCCAGCTCTTTAGAGAACATCTCATAGCACCACTCACAACAAGTCTTGCTGATCCTAGCACTCACCAGCCGTCTTGAACTGAGACGTAACAGCACTCACCGATGCACTTATTCTTACTGTACTCTACTGTTTTTAAACTGTTCTTTAAATTGTCCTAAAATTGTTGAGAATCGCTTTAAAACTTAAAATTGTTACCATGTTGTAAGTCGCTTTGGCTAAAAATGCGTCAGCCAAATGTAATGTAATGTAAATGTAATGTAACATCGGATTACAGTGTATAACACAGTTTGTTCTCACACTTTGTACTTCATGGTGTAGATACACTGTAACAAGGTCACTGTAATATAAAGTGTTCCCTTATTATGTGTGTGTGTGTGTGTGTGTGTGTGTGTGTGTGTGTGTGTGTGTGTGTGTGAGGTGTACACATAATAGTGCATGCTTATAGTGAACATATAAGTGCTTGTACTGTATGCTTGTACTTGTATGTTTGCATTTGTGTGTTTGCACATCTGTGTGTGTGTGTACCCACAATGATGTATATACAGCACGCCTGTATGTGTGCATTTGTATTTTCTGTATTTGTGAACAGACGTGTGAGTGAGAGTGTGTGCGCATGTGCAGTGAAAACATAGCTTCCCTTCGATACACTCTGGATGAAAGATAGCAGCTTTCTCAGGGAATTAGATGAATACTCCCCTTCCAGGGATCTCTCCCCCGACTCCCCCAGCCCCCCATCGCTCTCTCTTTTCTTTTCTCTTGCACTTTCTTTATCTTTTTCTCTTTTGTCTTTTTAGCCTCATAGCCTCTCATCATCTTTCTTTGCAATTCATGATTTTCGTTTTTTTTAAGAGAGGTCTTGACTGTTAAATCCGACCAAATTCTCTATAATCTCAATAGAGGGATCAGACATTTATGTGTGTAGGTAAATTATCTCTCTCTCTGTCTCTCTCTCTCTCTCTCTCTCTCTCTCTGTGTGTGTGTGTGTGTGTGTGGTGTCCAAGATACTGTATGAATATGTGCTGAGAGAGATCAGTTGACACTAAAACCTATTCCTCAATCTTCACAAAAACTGAGTGGACCACTCAGTTCATTTTAATACTTGTGTGTATGTGTGAGTGGGTTCATGTGAATTCACATCTGATTTTATGCTTATGTATGTGTATGTCTATATGTCACTATTTGTGCGTGTTATGTGTGTGTGTGTGTGTGTGTGTGTGTGTGTATGTGTGTGTGTGTGTGTGTGTGTGTGTGTGTGTGCGTGTGTGTGTGTGTGTGTATCTGTATGTGTGAGTGTGCATGTGTGTGTGTCCTGCAACACTGGCAGAACTAAAAGGTCAGAGCTGGTGCTGTGTATAAATCTATCATCAGGCTGCCCGGGGGCGAGCAGTGAGAAGAGAAGGGAAGAGTGGCCCTCTCTCTCTCTTTCTTTCCCTCGCTTTAGTCTCTTTCTGTCATTCGGTTCTGTCTCTTTTTCACCCAGCCTCCCTATATCCCTCACCCCCCCCCCCCCTCTCTATGAACTCCTCCATTTTGCAATCCTCTTTCTCTCCCCTCCACTCTCTCTTTCTCTCTCTCTCTCTCTTTCTCTCTCTGTATCCGTCATTCCACTGTAACTGTGCTATTCTCACTATTTGGAAAAGAGAGGATATATGAATACCAAATCCTTATATGTATGCACTCAAATATAAATATGGACATAGTCCTAACCTCAAATGTAGAATCTCTCTCATTCTCTCTCTCTCTCTCTCTCTCTCTCTCTCTCTCTCGCTCTCTCTCTCTCTCTGTCTGTCTGTCTGTCTCCCTCTATGCACACAGCTTGCATTACCCACACTGTTTGTCCCCACTCATAAACAACCACATTTTCACACAGTCTGTCACAGTCTGTGAAATACACACCACACACACACACACACACACACACACACACACACACAGACACACACACACACAGACACACAGACACTATGTAATCATCCAGCCTTAACCTGGTCAGCTTTTGTGTATGAGCTGACAAGCATGTTTAGCGCTGCCATGTCTGAAAAGAGCACACACTCACTCTATTACTCCCCCTCACTTCATCACTCTAAAAACGAGGTGTTAGACACACTCGAAGGTCACCCACTTTTAATTAAAATGCACTCGCGTTTTACAACTGCACTTAAAAGTTGTGCTCTCCGCACCCCAACAGGAGCCAAGTGCTTATTTCGGCTCTTTGGCTAAAAAAATAAAATAACAGACAATTCCCTGCACGCACTGTGCTACCTACATCCACCTACGCCTGTGTTCGTGCACACATTTGGAGGAATGAATTTATTTTAAGCAGAAATGAAAAGTCATGTGGTTAATTTGCAGCATTGATAATTTTACTTTTTTGCAAGCTAGGACAACACATTTGGTAATTAAGTTTGAAATTGATTCCGGAGCGTTCCAAGCTACTGACAATATAATTCTCTTTAGGATCTGCATTGTTTGCTCAAAAACGGGTCATCCAGAGAATAGGTAGGAAAGGCTGACAGCAACAGCCAGTGCCTCAGTATAGCTTACACAAGGCCTACATATCCATCTACAGAGTCTTACTCAACAGAGTTTAAGGAAGCCTCACAACTGAGTAGGGAGAATGAGAAGAAAAGAGGTAGAGACAGAGAGAGAGAGAGAGAGAGAGAGAGAGAGAGAGAGAGAAAGATGTTGTGGCGAAAATGAATGGAACACTGATGTCTGTTTAGAGAGTGTAACATTCTTCCACTCTCTCTCACTCTCTCTCTCTCTCTCACTCTCTCTCTCCTTCTTTCTCTCTATCTCTCTCTTCTCCCTCTCTCTTTTTCTTTGCTCTTCCTCCTCAGGTCTGACTCAGCCTGCTGACTAAGCGAGTCCTGTCTGACCTCAGCACACGTCTGCCTAACAGATTTCACTGGACCCAACAGCAGCTCTGCCCTCGCACGCTGACCTCAGAACTGCTGAGTGACAGCCAGATAAATGAGGGTTAGAGTCCACATAAGGACCAAAAGGGCCCGATCCCTGGACACCCAAAGAGGGCTTTTTTTCTCGATATGCTCCCATGTCAGTTTGATCGCCACAGCCGAGTCCACTCAGAGTCCACTCAGCTCGGCCCAGTGACCTGTCTGCACTTTTTGTCCACTGCCCACCCCACCTTGTTTTTTTTTCTCTTTTTTTCTCCTCCCTCCCGTCTTTCCTTTGACGCAGACCACAATCAGGTATTGAGCTTTTAGCCGGAGCAAACCACAGAAGCCTCAATGAACCACCTCCTACTGTACAAGTGCAGTCCCAGTCGCTAATGACATTTGCCTAACATTCATTATTTACTTACCATTAGTTACATGTACCTTCTGCCCATTCTTACAAAGGACCCAAGTTAGGCCATAAAATGGGATTGATTTTCACCTCCAAATTAAATATTCTACAGCAGGAACAGTTCATAGCATGAATAATGCACAATGCACATACTCCCTGATATTACGGAAAGAGCTCTAAAATGAATCCTATTCATCCTATTCCCTTGGACACGGTTTCCTTCTACTCTCTTCAATTCAGGTTTTAACTGTGGGTTCAGAACCATAGACTGTAAAAAATAGTTCAGAACATAAACAAGTGATGCACAAAAAAATAGACTTTCACAGCCTACAAACAAAAGAACATTCTAGAATGAGTCTTTTGTCTTTTGCCCACTGTTCCGTCATATCTGTTATAGTCCCTCTCTTCTTTTCCCCTCTCTGTTCTCCAGTACTGTGACTCCCTCCTATTCAGCTCTCCTAGGCAGCAATTCAATTTCACTTGCCGCTGCACCACCACAGCATGGAGGGGAAGCCGTGTGGGTGCCAAAGCATGTGCCTCATAAGTGTATTGGTAGTATAAAACAACGGGCGGGTAAAAATGAGTCTGGATTAAGTGCGCTAAAGCATTAAATTAAGACACGGCCCTGAAGGAAACACACAGACACAGACACACACACACACACACACACACACACAGAGAGAGACACTGAAGAGAATGGACGGAATGAGTTGGAGGGGAAATGAATTTTTCCCTAAGCTTTAAATTTTCCACTTCTTAATCATTGAGACTGTTTTTATGTTAATGGCACATTTTTTATTATTATGCAACCCCCCCCCCCCCCCAAAAAAAAAGAAAAAAGTCTTTAATGGATTTATGATTTTCCAGTTGTGGTGGTGGTGGTGGGGGGGGGGGGGCTCTGCCAAATAACCAGAGGTGTGCTGAAGCAAGCCAACGAGAAATCTGGAGCAGTGCCCCCAAGCTAGTGCCAGCGAGCCTTTTAACGCTCCTGAACACACTCATACATGCACGCACACACACACACACACACACACACACACACACACACCTTAACACATATCTTGACACATACACAAAACTCCTGATCGATACCTACATGCATCTGAACTCATGCTCACACACACACACACACACACACACACACAAATACTGCATAAACATAGTTTCTAAACAACAAAACACTGACACCTCACACCATCTCTGCCCACCCCCCCCCCCGCCCCATCTCTCCCAGAGTTTGTCTGCTGCTAACAGGCTAGCGGGCACGTGGATGAGAGGCTGCAGTCGTGCGGTGGAGGACTGGAGGCAGCAGGTGAGGCTTTGAAGCAGCGAGGAGGTCTGTTTACCGAAGCGCCCGAGATGAAAGCTCAGTCACAAGGAAGAGGCAGGAGAGCAGGGAGCTGACTCAGGAGGGTGGGGGTAGGAAGAGGAGGGTGGAGTAGGTGGAGAGGGAGAAGAGCTGTGGGGGGTGGGGGGGGGGGGTAGTGGGGGATGAATGGATGGATGGATGCAGTGGAATTTCTCTCTAGGAAAATAGATTGTGTGTGGAGTGTGTTTGTCCCTCTAAGGCTTACGCCTGCTGCACCTCACCCCAGCACCCCACCAGCTCCACCACCAGTAGCCATTCCCTAGATCACCAGTGGACAGCCATCCCAAACATACAGTCCCCACCTACAGATACACACCTATTTCACCAGTAGACAGCCATTCCAAACACACAGTCCCCACCTACAGATACACGCCTTTATCACCAGTGAACAGCCATCCCAAACACAGTCCTCACCAACAGATACACGCCTATATCACCAGTGAACAGCCATCCCAAACACACAGTCCTCACCAACAGATACACGCCTATATCACCAGTGAACAGCCATCCCAAACACACAGTCCTCACCAACAGATACACGCCTATATCACCAGTGAACAGCCATCCCAAACACACAGTCCCCACTAACAGATACTCTCCAGACCCCCAAAGCACACTGGCAGTGCAGTCGCTCTGATCTTGCAGTTGCTTTGCTTAGTCTTTTTATTCCACTTAGTAATGGGGCCTATTTAGCTGAAGGTTCACATCCACTGAGCCATCACATCTCATGAAAAATCCTCTGCCGTCCTCTTTTCCCAGCAGGCAAGAAGAGTGGATAAACACAAACAAGGCAGACCTAGATGCACAAATAAAGAGAGTGAAAGAGAGACCTTGATGGAGGGGGGGGGTAGCTTCTCATTTTCTGTTCTCCTTTCTTTGTTCTTTTTTTTTCTGTGTCTGGGATGAGGTAGTAAAGCTGCACCTCAATGCTGCTCTGCCTGAGCGCTGGAGTCAAACTTGGGCCCCGGTTTCTCCCCACTGTCCCATACATACCACCCAGAGGACTAGTCAGGGCCTATGTCGGTCAAGTGGAGCAGAAAGATATGCACCCTCAGAGAGAGAGAGAGAGAGGGAGAGAGAGAGAGGAGAGAGAGAGACTGGCTGGAGCTACAGTTGCAGACACACAGATAGAATGATAGATAGAGAGAGGGAGACAGTGAGAGGGGAGAATAAATATAGAGAGAAAATGGAGTAAGGGAGAGACTGGGAGAAAGAGAAAGAAAGAGGATGAAGAGGAAGTAGAAATCGGGGGAGTAAAAGGATGACTGAGAGAGCAAGGGAGAGGTAGAGATAGAAAGATAGAAAAGAGAAATAGAGAGAGGGACAGAGTGAGGCAGAACACGGGTGAGAGCGCGGTGATAGTGAGAGTCACAGATGGCCGTGTTCTGTTATCTTCAAAACGCCTCGAAGATGACCAGAGGGAAGTTCTAATGAGGTTAAAACACTTCTCTCTCCAGCAAATGTTCACACATTATGTGATTACATATACGTGAACATTTGTATAATCTAATATTTATGTAATTTGTGAACATTTGCTGTGGTAAAGAGAGAGCTGTCAATAATCTCATTAGAACGTCCCTGTGTACTCATGCATACACAAGTGTACATGCACACACACACACACACACACACACACACACACACACACACACACACACACACACACACACACAAACAAACAAACAAACACACACGCACACACACAGACACCACACATAGAGACATAGGGTGTAGTGGTTCACATGGGGGGTTGTATGCATAGCAGATAAGCAGAAATACACCAGCTCATTGCCTCAGGTATTAAAACCATATGTTATCTGGGGCAGGAACCACAGTCACAAATGACCCACATCACATGGAGTCAGAGTGAACTCACTGGTAACTAGGGTATTTAGTGGGACAGGGTGGGGCACGGACAGCAAAACAGCCATCAGAGGCGTACTGACACGAGTCCTTGTCTCAGTTGGTCAGTACGCTCCAGAGGCCGGTCCAGGGTACATAATGAGCAGGGTTCCCCTGCAAGCTTCGCCGCAATCTTTACTACAAGTCAACTTTGAACTTTGGATTCTTCATCCAACTCTTCATTCATTCTGTAATTTATTCACTAGGATGCACATCATTCGTGAATTATCCATTCATAAAAGTTGGCTAAACATGTACTTTATAAACGAGTGCATTACCGTCATATATTGATGTCCTTTTGCAAGTATTGGTCTGGATTTTTTTCATCACCCTCAAGACCGCAGTTGGAGCAGCAGAATTTCGCTGCAAAGACTTGTGGCCATAATGTGGCGCATCATGCTGGGTATGCGAAGCCATACCGCAAATATTTGCAGCAAGATAGCTGTATCCCGCAGTTCTCAGTATTTCAATATTTAATGTCTGGGCAATACAACTCCACTCCCTTGTCCGACCCCCACCCCCGCGTCTTTTAAAAAACACAATCAAACAGTATAAGATCGTACTATGCAATGCCTTGGAGCATCCAGAACCAGAAAACACGTTAAGAATTCAGTAGGAAAAATTGCTCGCATACATCTTCCCTTCGCACACAGTGCTAGAAGAAGCAACCGGTGCCACCGCGTTGCTGAGGTGACCACAGGGACCATCTTTAATATTTAAAACTGTTTTACATTTCCCTCTCCTCCTGGACAAGGTGACCGACGTTTGCGCCCTGCGCACTGATTGATTTGCAGCATACAAATTGCGGGGCGCCATGCACTGCCAGATTCAATTTCTAAATAAAAATAGATAGGCCTAAGTTTGTCATTAGGTTCGGCAAACTGTATTTGTGCGCTGATAAAGACCATGTAAGGTGCAATGAGAGATAAGTTAACCAATTTTAACTCAGTTGGGGGTCTCCCCAGGGAGCGGAGCTGGCGGGGGTGCACTGGCGACGTGCACCGGAGTCTCTCAAACAGGCGAATCCACAGAAAACAGTAAATGGGCACTAGAGCAGCGCTCCTGGGACTGCCAGCGAGTGACGAACGCCGGAAGAGAAAACAGACCCAGCGCTCTACCTAAGCACGCTGGCCATAAATTGCATTTTACGTCTCAGTGAGACAGGGCAGGAAACTGTGCGAAAGCTGGAGAGAGAGGGGGGTATTCTGAGAGAGAGAGAGGGAGCGAAAGAGGAGGAGGGAGGGAGAGAGAGCGCATCCGGGAAAGAGGCAAATGGCAAAGACAGACCAATTAGACCGGCAAAAAGGGCCGCTGCTGTGGAGCGCGCTGCTAGTCTGAATGACTGTAACGAGTTCTTGTTAAGTAGACACCAATCCGGTTTTTTTTCTTTTTTACTACACGTATTATCGCAGCTTTGTCGTCGACAAGAATTGGAAGTACATTTTTATTCATCCCTCTCTCAAAATGTAACGTCGACTGCTTTAAAATCGGCCCTGCGTTCCATAACAGCGTGCCTCCCGGCGGATTATATCGGCAGTTACAGCCCTTCCGCGGAGCCGACAGGATCAGCACCCTGGACAGCGACTGGTCGCAAAGAGGTAGGATAGCCTGCTTTCTAAAGTGTTTTAAGAGGGTATGCTATATGGATGGAGAACGCTGCAAAACTAGGTATAGCTATATATTCTTTTAAGAAAAGGGGTTCGATATATAGAGAGCGACATACATCTGTGCCTGAGACTTGATTTAATTTCATTCAAATGAAGTCATTAACTATTTCACGCCATTGGGGACGAGACTCCACGTAGGTTATTTTTCAGTACTTCCAAGTTAGGCTATAAGAGTAAAATAAAAAAATATGAGGTAACATTCTGAAGGATGCAGTACTTTTTCTTTCTTGCTGCCTTGACCAAGTTTACTGAATCAAAGCTATTCGCTCGTTTTTTAATCGCCTGTTATCTGAGGTGATTTGAGCGGCCGAAGCCTTACTGCCAAAACAATCTTATATGTCGTGTGATCAAGCAGTTCGTGTATTCTGTTTAGCACTGCCCATTGAAAGTGCTGTGAAGTAGACCTCAGCTAAGCAGGGGTGCTTCCGTTCACAGAAAAAAAAGCCTCGTTCAGTCGCCATTTATTCTAAGTAAGCAGCGCGTGTCCAGTCAGCAACACAGCGCGTGCCCCAACTTGACTGGTTTTGGCAGCCCCCGCGTTAGGCGCGAGCAGCCTGTTTTCTTCTTTTTGGCACGGTCCCAGGAGGATTATCCAACTGAAGAAAAAAAAAACAATACTGTCAGGTCGACTGATAAGAGGCTTTTTACCCTAAGGCTTGTAGTACTGGGTGAAGATACTTCGCTCATCAATCCAACCCCCCCCCCCCCCCCACCTCGGCACTTGCTCTCTTTCAGCTGCACCCCTCAAGATTGGAAAAGCACGCTGTCCGTCTATTTGCCGGCACGGCTCTGGCGCGGTGCCCGTGGAGCTTTTTCAGTCGTGTCTATCGAGAACTGCAGCCCCTCCGCCGGTGAGACGAGAGAACCCGCGGGAATAGTAGGCTACTCTGAGCTCTTTGGGGGCTTTTTTGTCGCATAAGTCCGCGTAGCATCAACCCCCCTCTTCTCCCACCACCAATTCACTGTAAAATTCTCATTATACTTGTCAACTGCCGTTTCATGTTTAACACCAAATGTGAGAAACCTGTGGTTTAAGACTCTCCCCTAATCCCCTGAGCGAGTTGGATGCTAATATACTGCAAGTAGACCACACTTTCAAATGCCTGTCACGTTTACGTACACAGCTGTATGGGCCTTTTATAACTGTGTGTAGTATAATCCACCACAAGTGGCATTGGGGACATTTAGCCAAGTCAGAAACAGCTAGACTGGCCTTGCTTGCTCTCTCTTTCTCTCTCTCTCTTTGTCACACACACACACAATGGGACTCGTGCAGACACAGTAGCCATCACAAGTTCCTCTCCTCACCATGGCATGCTGTTCGAAGCAAAACAATTACAGACCCCCACCCCCTAGCTCTAACTCCCAGTTTGAATCCAAGCCAAACAGAAATTTCCATTTTCATGCTCAGCTCGCGTAGCAGTAAGAGGCTCTGGGACGGAATTTGAATGCTGTCCCTAAAGGACACCTACAGATGTGAATAGGCAGATGGATATTGCCTGGCTCAATCAAGGAGTGAAATGACACTAGGGAAGCCCACCAGTGACATATCATGTGTGTAGATGTGTATTGTGTGTTTAGGCTTGTGATTTTGTATGTGTGTGTGTGTGTGTGTGTGATTGCTAGTGGTATCTCAGGTCATTAAGTATAAGTATATATACTCTTTTGATCCCGTGAGGGAAACTTGGTCTCTGCATTTATCCCAATCCGTGAATTAGTGAAACACACTCAGCACACACTAATCCCGGCGCAGTGAGCTGCCTGCAACAACAGCGGCACTCGGGGAGCAGTGAGGGGTTAGGTGCCTTGGTCAAGGGCACTTCAGCCTACTGGTCGGGGTTCGAACCGGTAACCCTCCGGTTACAAGTCCAAAGTGCTAACCAGTAGGCCACGGCTGCCCCTAATTATTGCTGATCACAGACAGCATTTCTGTGACATTCATTGAGAAACACGTGGCACCTATGCTATGCTGTGAGAGACACTCTGGGATTAATAAGGAGGTAACTGACCGTTTCAGACTATTTAAGGAAGCAAGCATCTCAAAATGCTTTGTGTATGTGTGTGTGTGTGTGTGTGTGTGTGTGTGTGTGTGTGTAAGCACATATTTGCTTGTATGAGTGTAAGTGAGTAATGGACAAAGTGCACATTCAATGTGGCGGTCCTTGGAAAGCATCAAGTAGATGTGAGTTGTATTGAGGCAGCTTCAGTCGTTTACTCTAATAGTCTCACTGGGCCTTTGATTCGTCTGTGAAGGGAATAAGGAAGAACTCACTGAAATGACACACATACACACACACACACAAAGAGGGAGAGAGAGAAAGAGAGAGAGAGAGAGAGAGATAATAATGTATGTGTGTGAGAGATAGATAGATAGCATCCACACTGATATACACACTATTATTAAATGCACCAAAATAGCACCTGGTGGGTGGATTTGAAAGGTCAGTGAATGAAGTGGTACACAGGTAAAAAACCACTCAGCCATGCTATGGGTGTGTCATTCAGCACAAGCTGAATCCAGGCAAGTTCAATGAATTCAAACGAATGAGTCTCAGATACACACACACACACACGCACACACACACACACACACACACACACACACACACACACACACACACACACACACACACACACACACACACACACACACACACACAGACACACACACACACAACATCAGTGTTATTAGCGTAAGAGTGTTTGCAGACCTCTCTCTCAGACTGGCTTCAAATCAAATGCTGGTGAATGGCGTTGGTAAAGTATGAGGCTAATGCAGTACAGACAGAGCCACAGGTTTCTAATTATCACACACCACAAATACAGTGAGGGAGCTCAAATTAGGCTTTCTTTATCTCTCTCTCTCTCTCTCTGTTTGTGTGTGTGACACACACACACACAGAGTCCATCATTGCACAGACAGACCTCACCACTTAGTGCTTCTCCTCCCTGTTCCTTCTCCTCTCCCCCACCCCTCTCATCCTCCTCCTCCTGCCCCTCATCTATTGACTTGGCTGGTATGATCAAGCTTGGGCTATCTGCTATGGCTGCGAGGGAGAATCTTCGACTCAAATTTCCCCTCACCAATCAACAGGGGTGCAAGCTGCATGCCAAGTGGACTTAATTACTCGGCTGTGTGTGTGTGTGTGTCTTTAGATGTGTGTGGTTGTGTGCAATAATGTGTGTGTGTGTGTGTGTGTGTTTAGATGTGTGGTTATGTGGAATAATGTGTGTTTGTATGCCTGCTTGTTTCCTTTTATCTGTATTGATGTGTGTATTGGTTGCGTGTCTGAATGTCTGCATCCAAGCTCTAACACAGACAATAAGCTGCAGTAATGATCTTGTACTGGTAGTCATGGTCCATAGTCTGTAAATACTGAACAACCCTTCAGAGTCTGTCATGTTGCATTGCAATCCAGTCCTGATGGAACTCTAGTTGTAATGACATAGTACGTTTAAATGGAAAGGGCATAGCCATCTGCTGTCGCCTCCCTCTGTGTGGGCAAGAAAATAGAGATTGAAATGTCAATCAGATTTGAGGAGCAGACACTAGCTCCCACAGGCTGCCAAGTGGTGTCCACTAAAATGTAGCTGGTCCCAGCGGTCCTCCCTCCCGGTGGTTTCACTTTTGTCCACTAATGTCAGAGCTTATGGCTCTTCCATACACCAGTGTGATCAGTGGAGTGGTCTCTAAAATGGTCTCTGGACATGGTTCTTATGCTGGAACAGATTTGACAGCGAAGTACATCTTCAAAATGAACACCAAATTACCTAGCTGCCTGGACAAATTATGGCTATAGCTCTTGTGTGATATCTTTGTGTGACCACTTTGTGGATAGCCCTACAATTATATGCTAACTGCTTTTCTTGGTTGCAACCCTTTTTTTTCTTTCATCTTGCTCTGTTAATGTCCATCTCATCTCGGTTTTGACACGAAGATGAGGACCTTGGTGTGCTCCCCAATCCAGAGGGGCGTGAATGTGGAGTGCTCAGAAACAGCCTCTCGGGGGGCGCTGTGGCGCAGCAGGCTACAGCGCTCATACCATATAAGGGTCCAAGTGCCCAACCTGTGTGTTTTTTGAAAGAGTTCGCCTGCAAACGTCGCTGTCACCCCCCCCCCCCCTCTCATAGTGGTAGCCGAGAGGCAGGGATATTCAGCTGGAGTCTTTTGTGTGATGTTCCAGAGTGATCTGCTGAGTGATATATATATATATATATATATATATATATATATATATATATATATATATATATATATATATTTATTTATTTATTTTTTTGCCACAGCACAGTCAGGCGCTGTAAATCAGCACACAGCCATTGGGTTTTTTTTTTCCTGCCGTCGGCTTGTGCACACTTGATTGCAGATGATGTTTGAGTTGTGAATGTCTGTGTGCAGAGGGGCTCCTTTGAGTCACTTCACAGAGCCAATTTGCAGATGTTCTCATCTCCGCTCACACTCGCACCTGCTCTCTCTCTCTCTCTCTCTCTCTCTGGCTTTTTTCCATGCAATTCATCTCTATGCAATCTATCTTCTCTTTCTCTCCCGGTCTCTCTGTTTCTTTCTATGGTTTCTGTTTTTCCTACTGACTCTGCACCCCACTATTTCTGTTTCTCACTTACACACAGCTTTCAAAAACCTATCGGGGATCTACTTTAGTACTCTCTCTCTCTCTCTCTCTCTCTCTCAGACACACACACACACACACATACACACACACAAACACCTCTTCAATGGTTTCCTCTCCTCTCTCTCATGCGTACCTCTTTTCTGCTGTTCACCTCTTAAAATAGCAGGCAAACCCCAAACACAAGCCCGAACTGACATAATGGCTTCCATTTCAATCAATAGGCAACCAGCAAGCGCAATCGATACTCCCTGTAATGTACCCATGGCATGGCTGAGCATCACAAGAGGAGGCCAGGGACCAAACCAAAGCCGAGCCAATCACCTTTCATCTCTCAATCAAAGCTGCGCAGAAGGTCAGATCTGAATATGAATCGAATGGCGTTGCGTTGGTCCTACATGTGGAGAATTCTAAACTGCAAGTGATAAAAAAGGGCCCCCCGATAGAAGTGACAATAGGAAAACATGTCCTCTCCTGATCTCTGTCACACACACACACACACACACACACACACACACACACACACACACACACACACACTCACACACTCACACACTCACACACACACACACAAACAATGGTACAAACAATGGTACAAACAAGATAACACTCATCATAATACAATCAAAGGGCTTGGGAGATGAGGGAAGAGGAGAGAGGAGGAAGGGGAGGGAGGGAGGGAGGGAGAGAGAGAGGAGAAGGGAGTGGAGCTTAGGGCCTAAAGGGGGGAGAGGGACCAGTGAAATATTGGCGACCTTGCAGCCTCGAGGCATGCAGTTATCAGAGAAAGTCTACTGATGGGAA
>NW_027468859.1:13001712-13004212 GCF_046254945.1 Alosa pseudoharengus
GTTCACTTTCTTACACCTCCAAAACACCAGGAGAGAATCTGCTACATTACTCATCACTTAGTGGAAGACAGAGTTGCTCTCTTTCATCTCCATATATGGATAATACTGTAAGTCAAGTCATAAACAAGTACTCTTTTACAGCAAAGCACTGGTCTCCCTCTTGTTGGTCTCGTTGGCTTTAACTGATGCTGCAGCATAAGCATTTTGAGAGAAATTCTTAAAAGGGAGTGTTGTTGTTGTTTTTTTTAAATAATAATAACTAAAAGAAAAGTGAATGGAAAAACAGCATGGTGCAATTCTGCTGTTCTGGTATTGATCCTTTGAAATCAGAGCAGATATTTTCAGTTGGGGGAGACATAGAGAGAGAGAGAGGGAGAGAGAGAGAGAGAGAGAGAGAGAGAGAGAGAGAGAGAGAGAGAGAAAGGGAGGGGGGTGGCCCAATGCAGAACAAAGGCAATGAATGATTTAAAGCTTCTGTAGGGAAGTCCTATTAGATCTTGACTGTGGTAGACTCCACTGTGCTGAGAAATCTTAAAGTCAGAAACAAAAACAACGCAGACTAGTGTCAGACTTTTGCTGTAGGCTGTTTATTCTTTGTTTGTGTTTTTATGTTTTTGCCGTTTCTGTGAGGGATATCATTTATGATGGCAAGAGACAAAAACAGAAGCACAGCACGGCACTCTTAATTACAGAGTTATCAATGGGTTGCTTCCTCGCATGGAAATATTAATTCATAAAAATCATTAACGCGGACAGTAACTGAAATACACTTTCGTGCTGCCATAGTTCATTGTTTCTGCTAAGCAAAATGGACAAATGGTTTGACCGGTTGGGCCTGTGTTGGTCCAGCGCATTTCTGGTTGCGCCACAGATATTTACACCTGCTCCCTGTCCTCAGTCTGCTTCAGCTGGGACCCACCTGGGCTCCAATGCCCTCCATCTCCATCGAAGCCCAGATAAACACCAGTTCAACCAGCCTGCTCAATACAGTCTCTCACTCACAGAGGAGAGGTCACCCTCAACACAAAGTGCTCCATGCTATATAGTTTGTGTGTGTGTGTGTGTATGTATGTGTGTGTGTGTGTGTGTGTGTGATTCCCAGTCTGTTCGAATCTCCACAAAAAAAGAAAACAATGTTACTTTCGAGTTAAAAAGCATCATCCTGAAATGGTCATTATCCAGACATTCTTCAGAAGGATACATGCATTATGTGATGATGATGATGTGAAATCCAGACAATCCAAGTGTGATATCTCATATACTCTAATTAGACAGTCACACAGCAAAGAGTGTTATCATCATCCCTAATGCTTGTCTCCGTTTATTACACTACTCTATATACACCTCATCCTTGGCTGGTCAAGCAGGAGTAGTTTCCTCCTTAGGGACCCCACGGTGCCCTGAGCTGGGTCCAGTGAGCTGCAAGGAGAGCTCTCACTGCTGGGGAGGCTGTTTGACAGCTTTTTGCTGGCTCTCGCCAGGGTCAGCTCCACTACGACGCTGCTCCGTCTGCGCAGATGTTGTCCCGGTTGCAGTGGGAATTTGACGTCGATGGCAGCGCCAGTGTGGAATGCGTCGGGGGTTCAGAAAGTGGACGACAGAGTGTCCGCACAGCTGGGTGCCACGTCCACATGCCTGCAGGGAGACAGAGACGTGCCCTATCTGTCTCCAACTCGCCAGGAATGAGGGGAGAAAAAAAAAATGGACAACAAAACGGCAACAAAGCGCCCCAGCCCGTTGCTCCTTGACAAGTGCCACGCCGCAGGAGGAGGGCTGCCAGACAAGAGGCATCTGGTGCTCCTCGGGGAGAGCAGAGCAGAGCAGAGCTTGGCTGAACTGCTCAAGCCCGCCACATAGCCCTCCCAACACACACACACACACTCACACACACACACACACACGCACACAGCAAGGGGGCTAACCCTCAACGGATGAAACAGAAGGCACTGGATTTTTTACATTTGGTTTGGACTCACCAGAGGAGCTCAGTGAAGATTCAGTGCAGTCTCCTGAAAGAACAGCACCTGCCAACATCCACCTCTCCCCTCTCAACAGGCTCCCAGTCGAAGAGAAAAAGGCTTTTCTTTCCTTAGGCTGGAACATTTCCGCATCACACTTTCCAGCAGGATCTTTAAAAGAATAAATAAATAAAATCCTCTGAGTAATTCTCAGCACTTTGCCTAGTCCAGTTGGGGCTTTTCAAATTTAGGACAATTCAATTAGACAAGATGAGGCTCCCGATATGGCGCTGGTGGAAATGAATAGCCTGCCCTGCCCGCTTGGACCTAGGAAATGGCCTCGGAAACTGGAGCGCTCCCAAAACAGTAATCATGCCCTATAAGGTAAAGCACTACACCGAGTGGCAATCACTCAACCCAGGGCAGAGGCCCACAGGCGGAAACCAGGTGAGAGGGGCCGTGAGTGGGGGCCAGTCGGGGCACGGGGGGGGGGGTTTAAGAGGGTGAACCAGAGATGCGAGAGCTAGCTGCAGGTGTCCCTC
>NW_027468859.1:13009212-13064212 GCF_046254945.1 Alosa pseudoharengus
CCCTTTTACCACTGCACATTAAAAGGCTGCTTGGAAACGAGCATCCCTCCTTTTCTAATTTTTCCCCATCCAGTTACAGTGTGCGTGTGTGTGTGTGCGTGTTGGTAATGTATGCCAGTGAATAAATACATGTTTGTGTGAGTAAGAGAGGGATGGCAGTGGTGCGATGTTATTGAATAAAATGAGAGAGACAGAGAGAGAGAGAGAGAGAGCATAAAAGCATTCAAATCCCTAAAATGTGCAAGTCTTCCTGATACTGACAGAAAACTGGCGCACAGGCTTACAGCGGCTACCTGCATAGATTCAGGAAGTAAATATCACTTCATTTCCCAGGATTGGCGTCTCAAGTCTCCATTAGTGTGTCAACTGTTTTGTGAATATATTTACTATTTTCAAAGATTTCTCATGTACCGGTAGTCACTTTTTCCCTGAATACTGATAACCAGACAAATATGTACAGTAAGACAGATAGAGAGACAGACAGACAGATATAGTGCTGACCTTGCACGCTATGCTTTTAGCAGCAGCAGAGAGTCTTTCTGTGTTGCTCTTTTGGCCAGATGCAGGCTGGGATAGCGCTCCTCTCATGGGAGGTCTCCTGTGCTCTTCCTCCGCTGCCCTTGTTCACCTCCATAATGAGCTCCGCGCGGTTCCTTTTCTCTCCTCTCGAGGGTCGGGGTCCAGAGCTCGCTCACCGTGGGTTGGGTTTATTCCCAGTCGGGGGTCATGGGAGGGTTAACGGCTCGACTCACACACAGCACGCCTCTTCCACCGCCATACCCTCACCCTGTTTTCCTCATATGATGTAGAAAGAGGAGTATAATCTTGGTCAATGCCATTGGCATTGTGCAGAGTCCAGGTACACACATTTTAAAAATACATGTATTTTGTAATTTGTGTACCTGGACTCTGCACAATGTTGCACTCTAGTTAGCATCTAACCAGAAGTAGGCCTACATTATTTACAGAAGTAATACAGGTAAATGCTATTTATTATAAACAATATACAGTATTCCTCAACAGGCATACTGCACCTGGAGATGAAATGAGTTCCATTCTCATAGTAAACACAGGTGATAATTACGCCCAAACCACTACTGAGCTCTCTGTGCCTTCAGCAGCAGCAACAGATTAGGGACCTGCTAGCCCAGTGACAAGCACATTTCCTAATCACGGTCCATACATGGCTCCCTAATGAGTGAGAAATGTAGGGCAACCCTCCGTGGGTCCAGATATGCTTATCACTTCTGTAGATGGACAGAGCAAAGGACCAGATAACTAATGACATGGTTGAGGTAGCTCAGCTGTGAATAGTTAAATTACCACAGGGACTCTGTGACTTAAGGGCAGCTGCCATGCTCATGAATGAATGGAAACAATGAATTCAAGTTCAAATGTATTTATATACAAGCACATACTGTAAATAACACATGATCATGAATAATGTCATTCAATATGCTTTTCACTTGATAGGACATTGAATCGGTCAATAATGACAATGACACTAAATCAATTAATTTTGGCAACAGGAAATATATAAACAGCACTGGTGTCAAGCGATCTCACTTTAAAGAATGCCGTTTCCAGTGAAGCTCTATTTGTGCTGGGAGCTGAAGGGGAAGGAAAGATAATCTATAAAGCTTCCGCATAATAAGTAAATGTTTCACCACCTGATAGATTAGTAGTCCTCCAAGGATGTAGGCTAGACCTGTTAGAGCTCAAATAAATTCACATTTGCTTTTTGGATTGTCACATGCTTACCAGTCCATGTTTGGCTAATCCGTCATTTTCTCATCTTGATGTAGAAATTAAAACATTTAGGTGGGAATGTAGGCGTATGATCAGAAGAACCAAATCAAACAATATTATCAGTGCATCGCAATTGTGTTTACAGTCATACATTTGGTTGTGCAGGTTAGTACGCTTTATTACAATGACCGAGCAAACAGTTGGTATAAGGGTCATTGCTTGCATTGAGTGTATGTTCTCCCTGGCTACTGAACCTAAGGCCTCTGTTGACCCACATTAATCAGAGGTAAAAGCAGGGAAGAGAGGAAAGAAAGGAAGAAAAAAAGAGTCTCTCCAAACGCTCTGTGCTTTTGTTCCAAAACCAGCTGAAAGGGCAGGGAGGCGACTCTACCTCCGACGACAAAGATGGATGAAGGCATGAGAGAGAGATGGCTGTTGGCTCTGACATTATGAACAGGAGAACATAAATGGTGTGTTCAGCTTTCCGTGCAGCTGTCTCTGTCTGTTCGTTTCGCGGGTATGCACATGACTGAATGGAAAAGTTTTTTTTTTAAAACTTTGCATGTTTACATACTTAAAATGACCTGGTTCATGTGTATGTCCGTGTGTGTGTGTTTGTTTGTGTGTGTGCGTGTGTGTCTGCAAGCATTGAAAGATATGCATGTCTGTGTGAGACACATGCCTGGCTGCTTTTACAGATGGAGTCATTCATGAATGACATTACCCATAATTATCAAAATCAACAAGACCAGCTACAGCGAATGGGTCATCCTCTTCTCAATCATCATTATCATGGATGCCACTAAACACCCTCCTGCCTCTCCACACACACGCATGCACACATGTCGCACACACACACACCTCAATGGTTAAAGGTACTGTCAGGGATTTTGCAGGAAATAACGTTTATTTATGTTTATGTTTAAATTTATTAGCATACGCTTTTGTGCAAAAACAATTACACGCCAGAGAGGTAGCTCACCCCTCCCTTCAGAATTCCCAATGAAATTCCATGCTGGGTTTCATGTTTGTTTGGGGGATAAGCTGCCCCCACTTTGTTTGGTTCCAGTTTTCGGAGTCTGGGCTGTCTACAGAGACCGCGTTTTTTTTATAGTGTACTCACGGAATAGACAGCAAGTGGTCGTGAGGAGACACAGTTGGGTAGTATCTGATTACATGTAATCTGGATTACGTAATCAGATTGCAAAAACCAAGTAACTATAATCAGAACAGATTACATTAAAAAATGTGTATATATCAGATATAGTTACACTGTCGAAGATTACTTGATTACATCTTGATTATGTCTTGATTAGTCAATATACAGTTTAGTTAATAGTCGGATTGAATGGACACGGAATGTAGATGACACAATGCCAGTATTTTACCTAACAATTAGACCATTTTACACCCCCAACACACACTCGTAAACACACACAGAGACAAGGGCCTTTTCTATGCATTTTTCTCTCTATCAATATGTCTAAAACAGACAAAAAGATCATGCTCCTACCCTTGAGAATAACATTACATAATGCAATAAAAGGCATTCTGGGCGTGCATGGGCAATGTCATACATGCTATTCTCCACGTTCTCTATTCTCATCAAGTTCAAGTGTAGCATCAAAATGAGCTTGACGCCATTATTTTTAAGGTAAAAAAGTAGATTGTGTTGCTTTAAAGCGAAAAAGAAAAGGAATATTGGTGGAACATTTTTGGCAGTGTCTTTTTAAAAAAAAAAAAAGAAATCCGGTGGGTTTTCACATAGACCGCCGTTTCTCGAGGTCACCAAGTACTGTCGGTACAAAAAAAAAAAAAATCGGTTTTACTTAGCTTGAGTTGCTACCAGGAGCGTGCGGTCCATATGGGCAGGTGGGGCAGCGAACTACCTGAAGCATCCTCCACAAAAAATAGTTCCTCAGTAAATCATTGCTCCAAGTCTGATTGTCACATTAATTATCTATAGTTTCTGTAGGCTTTCCAACTATTTTTGGTCTATTGACATCAACTTTTGGATGATGGTGGCGATTCTCGTTGAGTTTAATGTGTCATGCAATGTTGGGGCAGGGCACCTCGACGATCGCATTCCTCAATAATTTATCGCATAACCCTGGCGGCTTCAATAAGGATTGTAATCCGCGCTAAAAGACGCCTGTATGGTTGTAAAGTAGTCTGCCCCATGGTCATATTCTAGAACTGCTCAAATTATTCCGCCAGTTATAAATTAGGCCTATCGTTTCATTTCAGGATGCAGAAATGGCGAGTAGCCTAGTGTTGCACCTGTTAACCGTGTTGAGTTTCTGTTAAAAAAAAAAAAACAATTTGAGAGGTTGAAATTAGAAGATACGTTAGCTAACCCTGTTGTCTTCCTTGGTTTAGTAGCTAGCTTCTAGTGGATTTAATAGCATCTTTTGACAGCGCAAAAACGAGAAGGCAACGGTGTTCAAAGGTAACGTTATGGCATAGGCTGCTGCATTCAGAATGAGCTATCCTATAATATAGTCTAGTTTCTACAGCGAGTGGTCAGACAATTATCCATAACACCCAACTGTCTTGAGTTGCGGTTATAAAACCCAACTACTTAAGCAATATAGCACGAGTGAGAGTGGGGTTGGACATGGATATTCCCACGGGTGTTGTTCGGGCGTAGCCACGAGGCCGGAGGCCGAGTGGCGCAGGCAACAACAGCCGTGGGAATATCCATGACCAATCCCACGATCACGAGTGCTATATTGCTTTTATACAACAATTCTACCACAAACTAAATAATCTGAAAACACACCATTATTGTTTAAAAATGTTAATTTCGACATCGTTCTTACGCATCAAAAAATAGTTCCCTTTTCAATAGACAGCGTCTTGGTTGCTAGGTAACCAACATTCCAGATCCCTCGTTACGGGTCTTTGTGGTTTACGTGTCTTCTTGAAAGAAATGTTGAAAGTCGGGCTGAAATCACATTCATATCTAGGTTTGCTGCATGTTACAAGGACACTGGGCCATGTCATGTAAGGGACATGGTACTGCAAAAAAACGGAAACATAGTCTACATTGCAGAACCACTCAACTTTATTAATTTATGGTGAATAAATGTTACACTACTGTGCACAGCCTGACGTGACGATGCTAGCACGTTAGCAGCGGTTAGCTAATTATGCTAACGTTAGTTATCTACAAGTCTCCTCCAAGTAACAATCATATTATACACAATGCTGGCAATGCTGAGAACAATTAGCATCCTCGTTTATCTTACTTACATTGAGTTGACTGTGTGGCTTAATACACAGATGTGGTGAAGCACTGTTTCGTTATGGTTTGATGGTGGAGGCATTGTATCGCGGAGTGATTTATTATTAGCTGTGCAAAGTCTGAGTTGAAATGTCCAGGGATATTCCAACTCATGGAACGTCTCTCGGCCAATCAGAAACAAATAAATAGTTCCATAGAACCCAATTGTTGTATAATTAAAAATATTAGATAGTTAGCAGGCCAAACAGAACACAAACAGAACATAGCAACAGTTGCTATGCTTCGCTGGTTTAACGTGAT
Source organism: Alosa pseudoharengus (assembly GCF_046254945.1). Lineage (NCBI taxonomy): Eukaryota > Metazoa > Chordata > Actinopteri > Clupeiformes > Clupeidae > Alosa > Alosa pseudoharengus. The sequence continues at coordinate 13,014,509 of NW_027468859.1, forward strand.
GAGAACGGTGCAAACTTAACTGATGGGTTAGGCCTACTGATCTACAATTCTGACTGTGACATGATTTAAGCATACAGCAAAGTCCTGTAAAATATGTAATTTTAATGTAGCCCAAAATGATAGGCTATTAAAAAAAAAAGTCAGACTTTCTGCCCTACCAAAATGTATGGTCACTGCACGCTACTGGTTGCTACAGCCAGCAGCTAACGTAGCCAGGCAGCTACAGCGCTACACTCTGGGGGCATGTCCTTGAGCTCCCCTTTACATGCCCACAGAGTGTAGCGCTGTAGCTGCCTGGCTGCATTAGCTGTTGGATCGGATTTCTCCTTTAATGTATTCCATTTTTGAGTATTTTACTTTGAAGTAATCCAAAAGCATTCAGATTATGTTACATTATTTTTGTAATCCAATGGATTACGTTTCAAAGTAATCTGACCCAACACTGTGAGGAGATGATAGCTGAATGTGACAAAAAATGTATGGGCTTTAAATTATATATATATAATTTATATATATATATATATATATATATAATATATATATATATATATATATATATAAAATTGCGTAAAAAAAACCCTGACTGTACCTTTAAGAAGTATCCTTATGCCCCCCACACCCTGATCTCCCTTCAGCGACCTCATATGAACATCTCAGAGAGGAGTGGAAAAGATGAGAGTCAGGCATGACGCAGCGAGCCCCTTCAACATCCACACACAAACCCTTTCTCATGCTGGCAGATGAGTCAGCCTGGTCTCCATGTCAGTCAGCCGTGATCTGTAACCGGCTTGTTAACCTGGACATATCACCCAGCCTGGGCAGCCTTTTGGTTTGGAAGTGAATCAGTTGTCACAATAAGGAATACACTCATCCCCACAGTTTTCTCTTTGCATATAGGCACCAGTTCCAAAGCTCTTTCAGCTGCAGTCATGCAATGCAAGTGTAAATCCAGACACTTGTTAAACAGGTGTGCCAAGCAGATGTAGAGGGGAGTTTTCTGGGAAACTGTTTGTAATACAAGTACTTTGTTGATTGATATAAATAGCCTAGCACTTGAGTTGGTTGTTAGTCAAGAGGTTCATAAGAGGTTTGTTGACCAAGACTACTATTAGCAACTCATATTTTTGAAAGAGCTCTTATCATATAACACTAAAAATGTTGCCTTACTTTCTGAAGATACTTAGAGCTATAAAAAGGGCTCATATTCTGGCATAATCATTTACACCTACACTCCAGTTCAAATGTATAAATACAACTTACATATTTAAAAAATATGTCACAAATGCATATAGCATTACTGTGTGGTGGTGTGCATGATTGTGAAGCATGGCGGTGCACATACTGTACATCATTCTGAAAGATTCAGAAATAGTGATACTTCCACCCTACACCTCTTAACCTCTGTTACCAGATGCTCATCTTTGGGGAGTGGGCACTTCCTCCCTGTACCCTTCCACAGAGCCCCCCTTCACAAGCGCTTTGCTCATTCTTTTGGGATAGGAATAGAGGCATTCCCTGTGTACGGTGTTCATTTTAGGACATCCTCAGACTCAGGTGTCAGACTCAGAAAAACATCGGTCATCTTCAGACAAAACTGCCTCAGCGTCAGAAAAACCTCTGTCATCTTCAGACAAAACTGCATCAGCGTCAGAAAAACCTCTGTCATCTTCAGACAAAACTGCAGAACGGTGAGTTTAATATTATGTAATACATTTAGTCTCCTACATTTATACTTAATACATTTATTCTATCACTGGCATGTTATATTTGGTGGTTGGTTAGATGTAGAAATTATAAGTAAAGGTAGAAAGTTATCCAATGTAGGAAAACACATTGTAGGAAATCGATGTATGTAACTTAGCTAACCTCACTTCGCTAATAACATTAGCAGCTGCTGTAAGGCACATACCGGAGTATGCTACGTACTACATACAGCAAAATAATTTGTTTTTCATAGGACTACGGTACGTTCAATGAGCTAGGAAAAAGTGGAAAAAGTACCATTATGATAATACCATTACATGAAATAGCAGGTAGTAACAACAAGGCACATTTCTCTAAATAGTTCTATATTTCTCTAAAAAGTTAAGATAACATATCAAATTAATTCAACAACGCTGCAGTTATTGTCCCCTGGGGATTACATTTCAAGTACCTGTCTATCTTTATGTCTGTCTATTATTGTTGTGCAATGACAATGACAACTGCTAACGTTTTATAATGGTATTATATGGTATTACATCATGGCATAGCACATTTGTCTTTATGGGGGTTTGGGAATAATGATGTGATGATATGATGCAGGTTTCTTACTGGTAGGTAGTGTACAACTGGGAAACGGTTAGCAAAAGTAAGAAATAATGGTCCAGGTGTTGTTCTGAACTTTCGTGGTGGAAACATGTTTAACCCACTTTTCCCTAGCTCATTGAATGTACCGTAGTCCCACGAAAAACTAATTATTTTGCTGTACGTAGCTTACTCCGGTATGTGCCTTACAGCAGCTGCTAATGTTACTAGCGAAGTGAGGTTAGCTAAGTTACATACATCGATTTCCTACAATGTGTATATCATTGGATCACTTTCTACCTTTACTTATAATTTCTACATCTAACCAAGCACCAACTATAACATGCCAGTGACAGAATAAACGTATTAAGCATAATATTAAACTCACCGTTCTGTATCCGTCGTCTTCTTCTTTCCCCACAATAACTTTTCACATGATGGAGCCATTTTTACTTTATTTCTATCTACTGTTACTTTATCCTCTCTCCTCTTCAAGTTCTCAACGTGGAAACATTGGAGTCTAAAGCATTCCTCCTATTTTGCACAACCTGTATAGATTATTATATTTTCTTATATTCTACTCCTTATATATTCCTTAAATAAACTTTTCATTTGAGACTTTTTCGTCTGACTGTTTTTTCTGACAGCGTTTTTTCTGAGACCTGACTCCACTTTTTCTGACAGCATTTTTTCTGAGACCTGACTCCACTTTTTCTGACAGCATTTTTTCTGAGACCTGACTCCACTTTTTCTGACAGCGTTTTTTCTGAGACCTGACTCCTTAGAGATGTTTTTCTGAGGCCGTTTGGTTTGAAGCAGTTTTATCTGAGGATGACAGAGGTTTTTCTTACGCTGAGGCAGTTTTGTCTGAAGATGACAGAAGTTTTTCTGAAGCTGAGGCAGTTTTGTCTGAAGATGACAGATGTTTTTCTGAGTCTGACACCTGAGTCTGGTTTTTCTGATGCTGAGGCAGTTTTGTCTGAAGATGACAGATGTTTTTCTGAGTCTGACACCTGAGTCTGGTTTTTCTGACGCTGAGGCAGTTTTGTCTGAAGATGACAGAGGTTTTTCTGACGCTGATGCAGTTTCGTCTGAAGATGACAGAGGTTTTTCTGACGCTGAGGCAGTTTTGTCTGAAGATGACCGATGTTTTTCTGAGTCTGACACTTGAGTCTGAGGATGTCCTAAAATGAACACCGTACCTGTGAGTATATTCAAACATGAGAAGCTGAAGCGTACATTATTTCACCAGATGTGCGTCCACCGTGCCCAACAACCAGATGTGCATCCGCCGTGCCCAACTTCCTTTCACATCACTTCATATGGTGTACCACTGACTTGCGATCAGCTTGAGGGACTCTGGGGTGAGGTGGGTGGAAGTCTGATACTCACAGGCACTTCACTGGAGGAGGGGGGAATCCTCTTGTGACCGTTCAACGGATCTCTTTAGCTTTTAAGACCGACCAGGCGAACGCTAAGCCCCAACATCGATCAGCTAGTGATTGGTCACTCCCGGGAGTTGATGGAGAGGGCTGTTCAATCACTCACTCTCTCTCTTTCTCTCTTTCACTCACTATGTCTCTCTCTCTCTGCCTATCTCCCCCCATGTTCTATCCATCATTCTGTCTTGTTTCTTCAGCCCTTTCTTCCTTCACCCAGTGCATATCCCTCTCTGTCCCTCCCTTTATCTCTCTTTCTCTCTCTCTCCCTCTATCTCTTCTATTCCTCTCCAAATCACAACCAAAAACACATTTATTAGCATGACATCAGTGTGACATGGTGATGTCATAGCAGCTTTCTCTTATCTCTTCATCCCTCTCTATTTCTCTCTCTCTCTTCCTCTATCCCTCTCTTCTCATCAGTGTACAAAGAGTGTAATTTGAGGAGCCCACGGCGGCCCCGCTATAGGGGTTTCCACTTCTTTTTGTTCCACTCTGCTCCTCTCTTCTTTCTCCCTCCGTGTGCTAATAGTCAGTGTCGCCCTGTCTTTTATCGCGTAACCCACTCAGGCAGATGGCATCTGTGGTCGGGAGGCTGATACGAAGGGTGGAGAGGGTGGGTAGGTAGGAGGAAAGTCCTTCAGTGGAATAATAATGGCTTTCGATTGTTTCCATGTTTTACAGACAAAGCAGTCCTCTTTTCTCTATTTTAATCTCCAGCCTCACTTCTCTTTCTCGTTTTGTCAGCTTTGGGGGAGCGTTGACTGTGTCCTTGGATGGGGCTCAGTGGCGTGCTAGATGATAAAAATGCCTGTCTGCCACTTCATACAGATGGTCGATAGATGGAACATGCCAAGCCAGTACACATACTGACTCATTCTCCTGAGTTTTTCACGGCTCTTGTACAGAATTTGTAGTTGTTTTTTTTGCCATTTGCTACTTAAAAGGTTGCTGGTTGTCATGGGAGTTGTCATTCGTGTTGGCTGTGTTTGCCAAGTTGCGCATTTAATCCTGCCAGCGCCACTAAGCTAACTGCTGATGTATCGTTGAGTAGAGGCTGTCGAGGGAGAAGGGTTCGCTCATCATCTGATACTACTTACTGTACTGATAACTACTTTTGTTATACCCCATAACTTCATTGCATGCATATTTAAAAATGATTTGCATGTATGTATGCATGAAAATATGTATATATGATGTATAAATGGATGTATAAAAATATATCTGGTTGACTTTGGAAATATGTCCTCAGCTGCTTATGTTTGCATTAAGGTGTAATGTGGGTATAAGTATGTGTTATGGCTATATGTGTGAGTGTGTGATTACGTATGTTGGAATGTATATGAATTCATGCCTGTGTATCTATGTGTGCATGCATAGATGTGTATGTGTGTGTGTTTGTACTTCTGTGACAATGTCAGACACATTCCTTTCACGACCGACTCTGGAATATTCCGATTTACCCCGCTGCATTAATTCTGCAGAAAAGCCTCTTGGAAGTGCACAGAGACTCTCATTATCTGCGTCTGAAATTCCCCTTGTGTGTCTGTGTGTGTGCCGAGCTCACCTCGCCTCCTTATCACTCGCCTTTCATTTGCCTGATAAATGCATCCACCTCTCTCTCTCCCTCTCTCACAAGTTGCTTCATGTATTCCCCTCTTTCTCTTTTTCTCTCACTCTCCCTCAGGTTTCACACTGTCTGTCTCCTTCTCTGCCTCGATTATCACGTTCCCTTTATCCCGAACCCCATCCAGGCATTAATATATCCCCACCTTGCTACCTACCGCGCCTCTCTCTCTCCCTCGTTCTCTCTCTCTCTCTCTCTCTCTCTCTCTCTCCAACCTCCAACTCCAACCGTTTTCTCTCTCACTGTGGTGCCCTTGCTGTTTTGCCTTATACCGCTTCTCTCTCTCCCTCTCTCCTATTTTTTCTTCAGGACACCGTTTCTCACTTTCCCCCCCTAACTTTACTACCTTTTTTACCTCTGTGTCCTTCTCTGTCTCACTCGCTCATTTACTCTTTCTCCCAGTGAATATTTCTCCTCTGCTAACCTTCTCCCTGTCCTCCCTCCTCTGGTGCTCTCATAACTCTGGGCATATCACACCTTTCCATACATCTCCCTCTCCTTCCCTTTACCCTCCATACCTCATGTATACCGCCCGTGCGCCGTACCCAGAAGTCTTCGATACATACCTGTTCTACCTCTCTCAAAGTCATTCTCCTATCTCTACTCTTTATCGGTAACTCAACTTTTGGGCTATTTTTCATGTCTCTCTCTCCTTCACATATCTCTGAGTCTCCAGCCATGTCATATGGTCTAGCCTGGCAGCTCAACTATGTCTTTTTTATGTCTTTGCTTCTCGTCATCTCATACACTGTAACGTGACTAATCTGAATCTTTTATTTTAAATTTAGAGATTAAATTGTCTCTGGGGTGCCAGACAGTATTTGCTGCCAATTCAAATGTAGCCACCGTTACCGCGAAACTATCACACAAATCAAATAACACAAACACGTTTTATAAGTTTTAAATCATATATTGTGATAGTTTAAATTAAACCAAAAATATTCATAGAAAACTGAAATAATCATTGTCCCTCCATACAATCAAAAATAAAATGATATTTAAACAAAAAGGAAAAGAATGAAAGAGTCACTGAAGGAAAGTGAGTTGTGGAATATGTTGAATTAGTTGTTATACTGGCGGAGGGGAAACGTGAACTCGGAGATGAGTGTTGAGTTACCAGCAGGAGACTAGCCAGGGAAACTGCAGAGTAGGCCTACGACTTGAACCAGGGATCTTCGCAAGAGAAAGGAAAACATCTTGCCATGCTGCCAATCCATTCCGTCGTGCGCAACACAAAGTAGTTTGAGCCGGTCCTATTTTGCTCAGGATCCGCGCTGTTTCATAGTAATTATGACCGCCGCGCAGCGAAGCGGCGGTCATATAGGTTTAGTCAGATTTTTTTTGTTGAGAACCGTAGGGCCTAGGATGACCAATTTTGTCCGTATGTTTGCCTCCAGGGGTCATGTTAACCCATTCCATGTGCACACATGTGCATAAACAGATACACACGCACACACATACATTCACAGTAATCATACGTATGACACATACTCACACAGTAGACATATGTACGCATGCATGCATATGCACAAACACACATACGCAGACAAACACACAAGCACGCACACACACAGACACACACACACACATAAACATAAACGTGTGCATGCACACATGCACACAATTCAAAAATGTCTCAGAATTATGTAGACATATGTACGCATGCATGCATATGCACAAACACACATACGCAGACAAACACACAAGCACGCACACACACAGACACACACACACACACACCCACACACATAAACATAAACGTGTGCACGCACACATGCACACAATTCAAGAATTTCTCAGAATTATGAACAGGCAAGATGGGGGTGGGGTTGTATAAAATGAATTTTACATGTGAAATCTATGAACTAATCATGTTTTGGTACTTGTTGTCTAGCAGATACCAGTGAGAATTGAGTGTGGATAATGCAATTTAGTGAGACAGTTAGAATCATATAGGCCTTTCAGCGTGATTTATTTTTGTGAAAAAAAAATGTGTTGGACTGGGCGGCGGTCATATTTTGTACCGCTCTGCGGTACATTTAGTTCCTCCAAGGGATTAATCCACAAGGGTACGATCCAGAGGAATCCAATGTAACTACATACATCCAGTGTGAAAACTCTGTTTAAAACGCTCCCGCCACGTCTCACATGCCCTCAGTAACCACTCTCTCCGATAGAGCTTCCTGGTAATTAGTGCTCTCTCTCCGCAGGTTAGGCCAAGCAGCCTTTTATCGCAGACATCCCAACCTGCAAAAATTCATTTCAGGGAGGTATCACGGCCTACTTAATGTCTAGTCAGTACACAAGGAAGGCATAGAAATTGTGAAAATATGTAGATTTTGGTAGTTTGGTTTATTCATGTAGCCTTGGCAACTAGCCATCTAGTAGGCTATAGGCCTGAATAATATGCACATGAATTGGCACTTAAACTCACCTCAACATGTCTTTTGCAATCATTTAACCCGGCATGGGCAATGCTAAAGTCACTGTTACAAACAGGGCAGCGTGCAAGACTAGGCCTATCATTATTTTTTACTCTTATTAGACAAGGGTAGCCTACATTTTCCTTTTTTTGAGGCACTGACTCTGCTATGACACTCCTATTCCTATAGACTGAACTGATTAATTAAGTTCGGGAGAAAAGAGATAAATTAAAGCCCGCCTACACTGAAAACTGATTGGTTGATTTAGCGAAACAGCCCAATCAGGATGCTCTCTGTCTTGGATGCGCTCAGGCAAGCACTACCCCTCTCTCTCTCTGCCGTCGTGTGCGCGCTACACTCAGATGCACACGCGGTCTCGCATGCGCGCTCTCTCTGGATGTTGATTGCTCACTCTAGATTCCGGGAGATTTTATCTAATTTGCAGGCGTCAGGGAGCCACTATCAATATGCGGGAGACTCACGGAACTTCCGGGAGACTTGGGATGTCTGTTATCGTCAGCTGACTGCGTGACGTTAACAACCCCAATTACGTTTAAGCAACTCGGATGGATAAGCCTATAGTAATATACACTTTTATTATAAAGAATCTGTAGCGGTCCGCTACCACACACACACACACACAAACACGGATGCACGCAAACACACGCACGCGCACACACACACATCCCTGTGCTACAGTGTGGTTGAGTCGCTGCTGCACATTCATCTCCCCAGAGCTCCACGCAAGATAGGAAACAGCAGGGGTCAAAGGGTCACAAGCAAGCTGCTCATCGACGTCCACTCACATGCATATACATCGATACACACACGCAACCACACTCACACAAATTCACCCTACATTGGTAGCAGGGAACGAGGCTTGGGGATATTTAACCAGAAAGGGGACAGATTCATCATCCCCATGACTCTCCTGTGTTGCCTCTCATAGACGGGCAGGCAGGAAGCACTCCGTAATGACCAAGCACAGCACAGCACTGAACAGATGCCTCTACCTCCTCCTCAGCCTCACCGGAAGCCGCGCTGATATAAATAAACCAGGACTGATGTATGCCGGCACAGAGGGATGATGGGCAGGGAAGCGAGTGTGCTGTGGAGGAAGGGAGTTCTCCTTGGAACTGTTTGTGACTTAAAAAAAGAAATAATAATAATAATAATAACGACTGTCAGTGCAGGGCTGAATGACATTTGTGAGTGACATTAAGAACCACCAGAAAGGACAATCATTGAGCAGTTGGTGAAAAAAAGTTTAAAGTCAACAGCGAACTAAGACGCATATGACCTTTAGATGTCAGCCTGAGGTAGAGTCCTTTCAACAGTCCTTTAACAGAGAAACGATGACAACTTAAAAAAAGAAAGAAAAAATATGAGAGACAAACGAAGCCCAAAATACTTTCGGGGCCCCAAAGTGGGTAGAGAGGACGTTCTCCTGCTCCTAGGGAGTGCTTCCATTGTAATAAGGACATTCTGGCTACCCACAATGCATTAGTGGCTACAAGTCTGTCACCTCGCCAGAGGCCCCTGGGCCCTGATAAGGGGAGTTTGGGCAAAGAGGAAGCGGAGGATGGAACAAAATGGCCAGCGCAGCGAAAGAACTCGACTTTAGAAAAAATAAAATAACTATTGACATCATAAGATTAAAGCAACGTCCCTGGGTAGCCACAGGGTGAAAATCATTACGGAGCTGTGATGTAAAGACAGTCCGCATTATCATTAGAAAAATGAGGGATGTTTTCGCTTCAGCCAAATCAATGTTTTGCAGTCTGCACAACGCTGTACTGAATCTCAAGAAGGGGAATGAGTGTGCACTCATTTTTTTAGAGAAGATAGAATTTATCACGTATAATGTTTGCCACAGACCCAAGAAAATAATATTTTAAAAAGTCAATAACTACCTAGGTTTTGTTTACCAGCCATGGAACAAATGGTACAAAAAGATAAATGGTCAGAAAAATGCATGTTTTTTATTTGCTAGTCGGGAACAGCCAATTTAGGGCCCAACTTTCCTGTCAAACCAAAGTGCTCTGTTGTAAGATCACAGCACAGGTTGCAGTGTGGCATCGTTAACAGATGGCCTGGTTTTACACTCTACTGATGCTCCCCATTGTGTGTGAAGCACATTCAACATTTATGATGCATTTATAATGTATCTGTGAAGGGACACGAAGTGGAGCTTCTTAACTTCCTCTAACTTTCATCACATTCTTGTAGTTCAGCTTGTACCGGAGTGGTGGGGCCCTTTTTTACGTTTCCTTCACAGGATTTCATCATGTGTTTCACCCGGGTGGCACGCTGCTTTTTGAAATCCCTCGTGACATTATCCAGGCACGTGTGTTCAAGGTAGTGATGGGCAAATGAAGCTTTGGTGAACCACTGAACCACAGCAGTGTGAACCTAGCGACACTAGCTGAAAAGCAAAAAGATGGCCACCACACATACATTTTTCAACATAAAAGTCCTTAGCAAACCAATATTTTTGGTTACATATACTGGTTTGGGTAAGGACTTTTATGTTGAAAAATCTACATGTGGCAGCCATATTGGATTTTTTCATTAGTGTTGCTAGCTTCACACTGCTGTGGTTTAGTGGTTCACCAAAGCTTCATTTGCCCATCACTAGTTCAAGGGCGTCGTAGTGGGGGGACAAGTGGGAATAAATTACCTGGGCCCCAAGTGGGGGGAGGGCCCCTAAGGAGTTGAATTTTATTTTCCTTAATAATAAATCATTTCCTTAATTTAAAGATCTTAATAAATGTTATTAACTAATATAGATGCAAATATTTCGGGTAAATGCATCAGTTGATTGATGTATTAAATTGTGTCCAAGCCAACATTGTTTGAGGGCAGGCACCCTCTCCCTTGCACGAAATGGTTCAGTCCGCCTTCCCCTGCTAGGCGCATTTTTGAAGTAACGTTCATTCTGCCGAAGCGGCAATGCAGACGGTCACGGTGTGAAGATGTCTAAGTCTAAGAAAGCTAAATCCGGTTCCCAGAAAAGAAAAGAGAGGCAAGAAAGGGAGAAAAAAAGAAATGAGGGAAAACAAGTGTTAACAGCCTTCTTTCCCAAGAAAGGTGAGCCCAATGTGAAAGCAATAGTCTACACATGAAAATGAACTCCTGAAGGTTACAAAACACTTCAATACCACCGTGAATCATTATCAGTGCTAAAACAGAATTAACACAAAATTAGAAATAACATGATGCCTGATTTATAGCCTACCACAACATTTAAATAGCCTACTAATTCGAAAATTATTATGAGCTAATAGCTTAACTTAGTAGGCTCAATGTTATATAGGTTCATGAGGAAAGGCTGTCAAATTAGTAGCAAAGCTAACCTGTGAAACGCATCACACTCAGTTAGCTATAGATAGCTGTTCTCTCAGCCAAAAGTGTTCAATTTGTATAGATAGCTGTTCTCTCAGCCAAAAGTGTTTTCATTCATTTCATGTTCTAGCTTTTAAACATTCTTTAAACATAAGAAATTCAGTGAAGTATTTCTGTTATACAGTACATATAAGAGTTGTTAGATTAATTCAATGTGTGATTAGATAGTAGGCCTAGTTAGTTGTGAACCTCATGCTTCATGCTTACAGCCGGTGGTTGGTTGGTTGGGGGGGGGGGGGGGGGGCCTGGCCACCACTTGTGCATAGGGCCCAGAATTTGGTGCTATGCCCCTGCATGTGTTTAAACGGTCCATGCACCGGTCAGACTTTTAAGAATATATATATATATATATTTGTATTCTCAGTGTGGGTTGTAACCCCCACCGTCAAGCTGTCCTGAAAGTCAGGGGGTTTGATGGATTGCATCTTGGAGGAGAGCTAACAGTGGTCTGGCCTGTGGGCGGGGGGGGTGGCGTGGAGCGAAGGGAGGAAGTGTCCCGCTGTGCGTTTGCTCAGCACGACAGCACTATCCCACACATCTGACACTCACCAACCCCACCCCCCCACCCTATCCACAGCTCCAACACCCCACACGTTTTCCCCTGGCTCACTGTCCATTGAGAGGGGAAGTGGGAATGGCATGTTGGGTGGAGTGGGTCAGGGTTCTGGTGAGTTGATCTCTCTCTTCAGGTGACAGATGACCAACCAGCCTGGTCCACGCCACCCTGCTCCTCTCCCTCCCTCTACTGAGACTGAGGGATTTGATCATATAAATAGAGACGCGTCTCATTAATAAACCGATCTATTATGACTCATTGCACACTCACACCGATCCAACCCAGTGATTGAAATAATTTGTTATACTTTGTGTCACCTCACTTTGAGGTGTCCATTAGAGGCGGAGTGTGTGAAATGAGATTAAATGACCACCAGATGTGGCTCTCCATTTTCCCCAAGTGAGACTGGACTCTAGGACTGTGATGCCCAACCTCAGAATGCATATTTTGACACAGTGTAATCTCCAGGGAAACTGAAATAAACTTAACAAGTAAACAAGTTTTTAGTCAGACAGGCTTTTGTCACGAGTTTGTTTAGTCAGAAAGTGGTGTTTAGTTAGCTGCACACAAGCTGAAAAGCTCTTTCTCCTATTGAAATGATTGCTCATTGGGAGGATTTTTATTCTAAAGGTTTGTGTGTGACAGTCATGTGCAAGGCCCGGATAATACAGCTGGAGTTCTACTACATTGTGATATACAAACAGAATTTCACTGGATGAAAACAACAACGAATCAAAAGATTTCAGTGCGGATAACTGTGATGTTAAAACTTGGCAACAGCCGGAAGCATGAATAGAGGAACAAGTGAAATAAAAAGATAAAGAAATAGGGAAAAGCGAAAACAGTGCTGGGAGTGAGATTGTGTGAGGGTCGTTGAGTTGAGAAGGAGAGAGAGACAAAATGAGAGACTGTTGGGAAGAGCAAAAGACAAAGTGGGACAGAACAGAAAAGGCCAAAATTGGTTACTATTGGTTTCGAGTACAAAACCTCAGGCGGTTCTTATTGAAAACACATCTAGGTAGATGCATGCCATCTTGTCCAATTTCTCAACTGACATAATTAGGCTTCAGAGATGATATTTGCTTGTCTGTGTGAGTATGTTCTGCATGGTATAAATGACTTGCCAGTAGTATACTGAATACTGGATCTTTCTGGATCTACAGTTCAGTCTTTGATATTTCTCCTGTATGGGTGTATCTTGTGAGGGTACTTCAAGCAGAGAGTAACACCTGACCTGCTTTATATTCCCTCCTCAACCTCATACCCCATGACACGCCACAGCTTGACCCTGAGCATTCTTGAAGTAAGTTCTGGTTGCTGCTGCGAAAAAGGAAAAGGGATTTTTCACCGAGACTCATTACAGCTAAACACCCTCTATTACCTCCTGACGACGAGGATGGTTTTACTAATGATGTCATTTTACGACCGGTATTTTTGGCCTTCTCTGAAATTAGTGCAAAAAAATAGCCTTGAGTGTTTGAACTGCTGAGAAATAACAGAAGGGGGAAGACACAGAGAAAGGGCCAGAGATAGAGAGAGTGAGAGAGAGAGAGAGAGAGAGAGAGAGAGTGAGAGAGAGAGCGGGAGAATGAAAGCAATTTCAGAGAATTCAAAAAGCTATTAAATTAGCCTTTTGTATGACATGATTTCATAATGCAATCAGAAAAAAAAGAAATGGTTTGTTAGGACATCTTTCAGGAAAGCTGAAACGATCTTGTTCTGAGTCATAGAAGCGCATACACGTGCACTCTCTCTGTCTCACACACACTCACACTCTTTTACACACACACATACACAAAACTGTTGATGCCTGAGCTGATCGTTTTTTTGTGTGTGTACGCCTCTCTCTCTCTGTGTTTGTGTGTGTACCTTTTTATAACTCAGGGCAAGATCATTTCAGCATACAACACACAACATACAACACACACCTTTCCTTGTAAGACAGATTTTTACACACACACACGCACATACACACTCTGGGGAGTGAATTCAAAGCAGCTGTGAGGGAATTGCAAACCTTGGCATATGCAGCTCACACAACTTACAACATTCGAGACAGGATTCGCAACAAAGGAAATGCATGCCTTCAGAGACATACGTTCCCTTTAAAAAAAAAAAATACATGACTTCCAACAAAGTGTGGGTGGACTGATATGTGTATATGTGTGTGTAATTACCTGCACACTTATGCCTACCTGCCTGTCTGCCAGTCGCTCTCTATCATTATTTCTGTCTATCCATCAATCTAGCTGTATTTTTGTCGTAGTGTGTGTGTGTGTGTGTGTGCGCGCTTCTTTTCGCTGGGTAAAAGTACATCTGCACACAGGTTGTGTGTGTGTCCGAGCGCAGCTCTTATCTGCCAGAAGGCGCTCTGTTCCCTCTGACATCCAAAGGGATGTCGTGAACACCTGCTGCAGTAGTCCTGAGGCCTGGCATGGCGCCCGCTCAACATATGGATGCCATTTCCAAACGATGAAGACGGCATTGGGCCAGACGGGGGCTGACAAAGCCGCCCCCCTCCATCCATCCATCCCTCTCTCTCTCTCTCCCCAGCTCCAGCCTCTGCTTAGCCAGACGCTAGCTCCATAGAACGTGTGTAGCGTTTGACACGGACACCAGCAGTTAATTAACCTTACAGCATCGGCTGTTTGCGAGTCGAGGGAGTCGGGGGGGAGCACACGCGCCTAAACCGACAGACACATCGGTTGTGCTGGCTGGCGGGTAGTGACATGAGCCGTGAGCCAGAGAGAACCGAGCGTTCTCCCAGAAAATGGGAATCGACACCCACTTCCAGTAAACAAGTGAAGGAAACATGAACACACATACAGTACAGACAGATAGGAGGAGAAATTGAAAGGTACATACAGACTTAGACAAACAACACCAGATAAGTAGACAGATAAAGACAGAAATGGAAAATTAGAGAGACAGATATAAACATACAAGCAGACAGACAGATAGATAGATTGATAGGTAGGTTGATAGACAGACAGACAGATAGATAGATTGATAGGTAGTTTGATAGATTGTTTGTTTGTGTATCTAGCGTTTGCATAGACTTTATAATCACAATCATTTTGTTGCCAGGCTACTCACCTACTGGGTACTTGATTGTTACTGTGTGCAGTCAGGTCAACTTTTCAAGACAAGACTAGCCTGCTTTGGGAATGCTGTTTTCCTGTGCACTCTCAGCTAGCTAATTTGAAGAACACTCACCCCAGAGTGCAGATTCAGCCTCTAGTTTTCACTGACAGCCTTGTCTTGGTGCACACTGTATCTAAAGTCTCAAGCTGAAAAAGACAAACAAACTGCAGAGAAGCCTCAGAGAGACCCTGAACGCCACTAAGCTCCGACAGGAACCAGGACCTGAACCAAATTCATTACAGCGGCCCTCCCAAGACACACCTGTCCTCTAAGTGTATTTTTTTAAGCAAATCGTTTGCTCCAATTTAAGAGACACAACCTATTCCCCTCAATTTCTTCAACAAAAAACTCCCACATTCCCATTTTCTCCAGTACGCCGCAGATCCAATCTCGCATCAGACTCAAGGGCTTACTTGAATGCTGATTGGGTGAGAGACATCCTGACTGGATCCAATGAAGGCTGCATTTAAGTAGACTGGGAATAGCAGTCTGAACCATGTCTGCGGTTTAAGATGATTTATGTGCGCTGGAAGTTTATGCTTGATTAGGTGTGAGACTAATGTGTCGCAGGCGAGAAAAAAGATACTGAAATGCCCTGTGAAGTTGTTCACAATTTGGCTGTAGGCTCATTTTCAAGTAAATACCTACTTTTCACTCTGGTGAGTATTGACAAGCTGATTTTCACAATCAGGCAGACAATACGGTCACAGCACAACTTTGTAGGTGTTTTATTTTATTCTAACAAAATTCAATAATAACTGAGTGGGTTTTGTCCAAAGTATATAGTTATACTACAATCTTACTTACTTGTCCTGCAACACAATCTAACCCAAATCCCATCACCACCCCCACATCTATCCATAAGGCAGGCAGGGCTGACAGAAGCCACATGTAGCTACTTTAAATATATTCCAATGCATAGAGAGAAGGCGGCTGCAGCTTAACATTACTCCCTGTAAAGCTTTCCATGGCTGTATCATATCTCAATCCACAGGGGGATTAGCATCAGTGGCGTAACTATAGTAGGTGCAGCAAGTGCAGTCGCACCAGGGCCCGTGACCTCCCGGGGCCCATCGCTACCCCCGAAATGCAATTGCTGGAAAAATCTATACAGGTCCTTTCTGACTACCGGCGTGCCTTTGACCAGGCCAAGGCTACAGCGCAGACGCTCGCAAATTAATTGGGGGTTCAGAGTACATTTGAAAATGTTAGAGCACGGAGAGTGAAGCGAACTATCGGAAGATGAGCGCTTAACCGATGCAGAGAAATTCTTCAAAGTGCAGGTATTTAATGCAACTCTGGACATCATAATCAGTCAGCTCTCCCAAAGATTTGCAAGTATGCGGGAAACTTGTCATGTGTTTGAGTCTTTACGTCCTATGACCCTTCAACTCGCAGGTGATAATGAACTGCTTGCAAGACGTTTGTCAGACCATTATAGCAGGGACATTGCACCGACATTCCCAAAACAACTCCTCTCATTCAGGTCTTGCTTTAAAGCAGAGATTTCACAGAAGTCATCTATTTTTCAACTTGCCAAAATGCTGGTGGTAGATTTTGACAGTGTAACATCCACATTCGGGTAAGTGTGTAGGCTACTGCTCTCATGTTGTTTCTGACATTGCCTGTGACTGTGGCAACAGCTGAGCGATCTTTTTCCAAACTCAAACTTATTAAGGAGCAGCATGGGGCAGGAGAGGCTCAGTGGGTTAGCTATCCTGTCCATTGAAAATACGAGAGCAAGAGCATTAAATATTGGGAACATCGTTAACGATTCAACGAAAGGCTCGTAAGATGGCCTTCTTCTAATGGCCTAATTCACGCATATTGGGGATTGTATGCATATGAATGATTTTATTTGGTTTCTGCACGGTTAAATAAGTTAGGCTACATTAAGTTTTGTTTCTGCGCAGTGCGAGTTTTTAAGCAAGCAACGCTTGCAGTTTCAGCAGAGGGTTGAAGAATGCGAGTTGATGTTAATGCAGTAATATTAGATTACCATGGCCTGCAGGCTGTTAATAAAATTATTTTCAATGTTTTCACATGTAATGCATCCTATGTAGTCGTGTGTTTTTTATTTGAAATTGTAATATGTAACTACTAAACTACTTCGGTGCCTCAGGCCCTTTGTATAAACAATTGAAGTCACCCTTAATGTGTATTGCATGTATCAGAGCTAATTCATCCTGGGCCAAAATATGTCGATATGGGCCCGCATAGTGCTCTCGCACCTGGGCCCACCATTGGTTTGTTACGCCACTGATTAGCATCTTTCCATCACTGACAAATTCCCACCTATTTTTAATTCCCACAGTGAGATACAACTGTGACACAACAGAGATGACATATTACACTTTGCTAAATTGTCCCACTGCAGTTCAATTTTGAGCCAGGGCTTTATATTAATAGCTAGACCTTGAAAGTCGCTAATATCTTGTTGCATTTGGGGAATGTATTCTGGCTTTAATCATAATTAATATCAGCAAAAATCATGATGTGATGCGTACGAGGTGTCATTGTTAGCATGCTAATGATCCTCGGCTTTGACTTAATCAGTCAATTAATCTCTGTCTCATGAATGTAATCTCATTCTTTTTCTCGCTCCCTTGCTTTCTCTCTCTCTCTCTCTCTCTCTCTCTCTCTCTCTCTCTCTCTCTCTCTCTGTCTTGTATTGTAGCCTTGATTGCTTCAAGAGCTGACTTTAAAATCACAAACATAAACAGACCGAGCTCAGCTTGACTGACTTCAGCCTGTGCTAAAAATTCTGAACATCCTGAAATTGGCATGTCTACCCTGCTTGGGAAAACACAAGAAAGTGTGGCTGGCACAAAGCACCTGCGAAAAAAGAAAACTTTATCCACTAAAATATTCACTGAGAAAAAACAACATGGCATGCTTTTGTAGAAAGAACATTGCGTACAAAATCCATGATTCAGAGCTAAACTGTGTAAACCCTTAAAACTACAAGGCAAGGAAAGGAAGACGCGAGTGTGTATGTGTGTGTGTGAAGGGGGGCGGGGGGGGGGGGCACTTTTCTCACTCACAGCTCAAGAATTTCCCCCAGCTTAGACCACAATCCTCCTCAGCCATCAGAACTCCCTGGGGTCTGTCAGCTATAGCAAGGCTCAGTGGGACCAAGGGACCTGGGGGGAAATAGTCTTTGACAATGTCAAGCCAGATTCACAGGTTGAGATGACAGCCTGTCCTTGACTCTGTACTCACACAGACAGACCCCCACCCCCCACACACACACCACCACCACTTTCTTGTGTCATTTCACCAGCATTTGATATTAGGCCTTCATGATGAGTTGTGTGTTTGGTTTGTGTGTGCTACCATCACATCACACTTCTTGATGTATTAGTTCTTTGCCAGGTTCATTTTCCTCTCAGGGATAATCTTTCCTGTCAAACAAGCTTTTGAGCTTTTTTTTTTCCGAGATGTTAAAAGTACAGGTGCTTGTATTAAGCATAAAGAGATCTGATAATTACAAAAAAAAGGTTTGTCATTATGTTAGCTTTGGCTGTGTAAAAATGGCAAACCTACGAAGTCAGGTGATAAATAAGTAACCTGCCAGTTAGCAAAGGTTAACAAGTAAATTAATTCTGTTTTACCTGCGAAGATCTTGATCTTCACAATGAATACAGTCACAAACAGTATGCTGCAGGTAATCATTAAAGGGCTCATCTGGATTCTGTCCATGGATCTTCCCTTCTCTCTCTCTTTGTGATCATCAAATCTGGCAGGATGTGAAAATTACGTGATTGACTGACTGCCTGTCTGATGTGCCATTTTGTCTTAGTGTTAACAACAGCTGGTTTCAGAGATGACATAAAACTAGTACGGGACTCTCAGAGCAGTTCCACTCTATTAGCAGGATCATTTGCTTGATTTATTTAGCTAATTTTTCTTCTCTTCCCTCCCTCAAATTCTCCTCTGTAACAGTATTGCCTCGTCATCACCGTAATGGCCAAGAAAAAAAAAACTCTTTGTGGAATTAGGAATGGTTCCATTTCACACCACATTTGGTTTTTTACACATCAGGCAAATCAAATTCTTCAGACAGCTGCTCAGCTTTCCTATGAAACCATATCTATTTCAATTACAATTTAAACATAAAAGCATAAAAGGGACATGGCTACAAATGTTTAAAAAGTAAACTACATACAATAGAAGTAAAAGTAAAAGACATAAAAGACACAAAGTAGAATTCAGGCAAAATAGCAGAACCTGTTATCCACCACTTATAGTTCTACTCTTCTTTCTCATTTGGACAGGGAGCCTGAAACATTACAGAATAGTGATCACTGGGGATGGCACCACTACCCCACTGCCAGATAATCAATTATGCGGGTCACCACTGTCGCATGTCCTATTATGGAGGCACTCAGATCACAGCGAGATTCCATAAATGCCGTTTGTCTTTCGTAGCCCCATATGCAGGCAATGCAAGGAGCCAGGTTTTATTGGCAGAGCTAACTAGCCTAATCTATGAATTGCTGTGGTTGTTTATGACCCATACATGCAGCCTGGCTGTACTCCTCCAGTGCTGTGCTAACCCCTGCAAGTTATGTGGGTCGTCAGGGCTGCCCCTGCTCATTAGTTTTCATCATTGAATGCTTCCCGTTCTGACTGTGCCCTCACAGTGCTCGCGTTTGGCCCTCAGTGTTAAACGGCAGCCCTAATGCAATACACGTCTGGCCCGAGTCATGACCTGGTGTCAGACAACGAAGGCGGTATGACCTCCTCAGGCGATTACCGCATGTAGAATTCCAAACAGCAGCTCTGTGCCCGAGACCTTCAAATGCAGCTCCTTGGACAAGTGCCCAAAAGGCTTCATCTGATGGATTTATCCAGATCTCCATCCAAAAGCCTGAAGAACGGGGAGTTTTGTAGACTGTTTAGAGACAGAATTAATGAGCTCCATTATTTGTTCCTCTACTTTAGCCACTGCAGTGGCAACAATTCATTCTGTAGTAATGTAGCTTTGAGCAAAATGTGACTGCATACAATATAGTAATCTGATCTACATAAATTCAAAGTGCACTGGTTGTACCATAACTTCAAACAGCATGGCTTGTTCTTCATACTTCATTGACCAAACATGCCTGTGTTATTTTTATCGGTACAGGGTTTAAACATTTAATGAGGCACTGAGTCGAAAAAATATGCAAAAGAATATGCATAACTTTTTAGAAGAATAGCATATAGAATTCCCCTGATACATTTCTAGAAAGATCACAGTTTTTTTTTTACAAAATCATTTTTTACAAAATCATTTTTTTTACAAAATCAATCATCATATTTTATCACTTTTTTGTATCACAAGTGAAGAGCATCAGAATTTCTGATTTACCATTTAAAATATTCATTAATCCACTTAAATATTCATACTGCTGGAAAGGCACGCTTTACACTTTTAGAAGAAGGTTGAGAAATCTAGAATTCTTCCAGAACTTTCACATAGGGAAGACCCATTAAGCTCTTGTGGGCTGAAATGAATTATATACGTTCATGACGTTACTAAATTCTAATTTCCATGCCGGTTTGAAAGTTCAAACTTAAACTTTTTAGCACTTTGCCAAGAAGGGTTAGCCAAATAACTGTTCTAAGTGTGTAAGCGGCTTACACCAAATGCCTTGGCAAACCTCGGCAAACCTCATCTTGGGGGAGACGCTGTTAGGTTTAACTCACGTTAGGAGTGTTCTCCTCCATGACCTACTGAGCTTCAGCTTGGCACTCTCAACATCTGCTGCTGCTTTTAAAACATTAAACCAAGACACTGTGTTAAGTCTTGTCACCTCACTGCGAACATCAGTGTTCCGGCTGAATTACCACACACCACTTTCAGAGACCGGGGAGAAAAAAAATACTATCTGAGTGACTGTGGTCCCGCAAGTGGGAACAGAAGGATTACACAGAAAATGTGGGTCAGGCAGGAGGCGCAATAACAATGACCCACCGGCAGGTTCTGTCTTGATGTGATCAGGGTGCAGTGATAAAGAGGAGGATGAGGAAGAAAAGGAGGGGGGAGAAGAAGGGGAAGGATAAGGACCTGCTGGTATAATGTTGGCCTTTGACAACAGCTCATAATTTATGATCCTTTTTTACGCTGACAGTTCTCTATTTGTCTCTTCTCTTTCCTCCAACTCCTTTCCCCCTATTCCTCTAAATCACTAACTGTTTCTCTCTCCTCTCTCTCTCCAGGCTGTGGATCATGGCAGAGTGGCAAAGACAATGCATCTGAGGCCCCGTGGCAAAGCCTCCCCACGGGGAGCATTTGCCGGGCATGGGGGCTTCTTCGGCCACTGACCCCGTGTCCCAGTGATTAATGGCTCCAAACTCCTCGCCTCTGCACTCCTCCTGCACCACAACACCTCCACCACCTCCCTCTACCCCACCTTGCTTTTCTTCTTTATTTATCTCTTTCACTTTGTTTCCCCCTCACATGACCCAGAAACTTGCAACCGGACCGTTCACCTCGGCGAGCAATTCCTCAGACAGCCGACACTAACTGGCACAGACAGGCCCCCAGATCTGAAGATAAAGTAGCCTCATCTTCTCCATATCACCGCGTGGTCTATAGCTGGATCATGACGGCTTAGCCACAGGAGCCAGGTAAAGGCAGCCGTCCTGGAGAGATCAATGGAACTGCGTTGACTAATGTGTAGAGGGACTCCTTCGGTCACCCAGTCTAGAGAACAACTCTGTCATTGAGCAGCTACTCTCTTTCTCTCTCTCTCTCTCTGTCTATCTTATGCCATTTCTCTCTCCAACTCTGATAGATGTATGCTTCTGCCGCATCATTTAGAGGCAAACATTATTGAGAAAGAACATATTTCAAACTGAGACACGTGTTGCCATGACTCAAGTCTGATGGCTGGCCGGAAATTTGATTGATCAAGAAAGGACAGAAAAAAAAGAGCGCAGACTAAGACGCTACCGCTGTGACCTTGTCTTGACCTTGACCTGTGCCAGGGTTGTTGTTGTCGTCACGTGGTTGGTGGCCCTCGTCATGGTGTTGCCACCTCCAGACAAGCGCCACGTGTGTCTCACCACCATAGTCATCATGACCAGCATGGCCTTCATGGACGCCTACCTGGTGGAGCAGAACCAGGGGCCACGCAAGATTGGCGTGTGCATCATTGTGCTGGTGGGCGACTTCTGCTTCCTGATCGTGCTCCGCTACGTGGCGGTGTGGGTGGGTGCTGAGGTGCGAACGGCCCGCCGTGGCTACGCCATGATCCTCTGGTTCCTCTACATCTTCGTCCTGGAGATCAAGCTCTACTTCGTGTTCCAGAACTGCAAGGCCGACCGCAAGAGCCTGGAGGTGGTGGCCCGCAAGGCGCTCACACTGCTGCTCTCGATATGCGTCCCGGGGCTCTACCTGATCTTGGTCGCGCTGGACAGCATGGAGTACGTCCGCACCTTCCGCAAGAAGGAGGATATGCGGGGCCGTCTCTTCTGGGTCGCTCTGGACCTTCTGGATCTGTTGGACATCCAGGCCAACCTATGGGAGCCGCAGCGGACAGGCCTGCCCATCTGGGCAGAGGGCCTGATGTTCTTCTACTGCTACATCCTGCTGCTCATACTTCCCTGCGTGTCCCTGAGCGAGATCACTGTCCAGGGCGAGCAGGTGTCGCCGCAGAAGATGATGCTCTACCCGGTGCTGAGCCTGGTCACCATCAACGTGGTGACCATCCTGATCCGCGGTGTAAATATGGTGCTCTTCCAGGACAGCCGCGTCTCCACCATCTTTGTGGGCAAGAACGTAGTGGCCATCGCCACCAAGGCCTGCACCTTCCTGGAGTACCGGCGGCAGGTGAAGGAGCTTCCACCACCGGGTGCCTCCGGCATAGCTCTGGAGCTTCAACAGAACTCAGTGCCACACGGCCAGGCACTGCCCAACGCCACCAGTCTGCCACACGAACCCACACCCGCCCAGGAGATCATCGACACATGACCGGGGCAGAGCCGACTGATTGACACTCATGGCTGCCAGTCGGCATTCTTCCTGCTGACTGTGGGCACCACTGATTGGATAGGTCCTGGTTTGGGGGGATGGGTTGATCACTGCGGACTAAGGACACCCCAGTCATAAGCCTGGTATGCGTTACAAAGTTGGCCTTTCTACACTGTCTATCAAAGCTAGAAAACAAAACAGACTCTAGTATCTCCGGTCAAATCCTACTAAAAAAAGACTTGACGACCAGACTGATATGATGAAGCTCTGCTATATGTCACTGATGTGAGATGTGTTTTTAATTGTGTGAACATTTTTTCTAAAAAAATGAAATGAAAACTAGTGAAAGAAAGCTTGTTCGACAGACCCTTTTTTCTGATCCAGAATGATAGTTTAAAATCTTTTTTAATTTGATGGTCCTGTGAGAGTTACCAATGACACGTTTACCTGTAAGATCTCTCTGTTTTCTTTTGTAATGCAACTGACAGGGCATACAGAACTCACTTCTCAATTGTAGACAGGAATTTGAAAAGAGAAATGGGAAAGGGACTGCTCAACAAATAGGAGAAAATTCAGAGTGAAAGGCTGAGAAGATGAAAGAAAGGAACTAACAGAGGGAGAATTAAGAATCCCCCCTCTGGAATTAAGAATCTGGAACAGCTCTAGAAGGAAGGTCTAAGGAAGCATTTTTGTCAGAGGTCCCCATATTTTAAGTCTTTGTGATGGAATGCTGAAAAGAGGCTCAGGAGATCAGCAACATCCTCTGACATGATATATATATGTGTGTGTGTGTGTGTGTGTGTGTGTGTGTTTCTGAGGGGCTTTTGCAAAGTCGTGTTGTAAAGAGTTATAAAGAGGAGAGGGAGGGAGTTAGGAGGAGAGGATAAAACTGGTAGCCATTAACATTCTGGTTAGAACATAGATGGTAAAAATATCGCCGAAAACTATACATCATAACACTGAATATTATTATTATTATTATAATTACTACTGGTGTATGTACATTTTGAGTTGGAAGAGTGTTTTAATAAAATATGGAAAAGAGTGAGACTTCAACAATAAACACTTTATCACTGTTTATTTTGCACTACTCCTCAAGTCCTACCTGAAGGGCAAAAGTCACCTACCTGAAGGGCAAAAGTCACATTGCGGCCTAAGTATTTCAAGTGGCGCATGTTTGTTCGAGCTTTCCTTGTGAGTCTTTGTCAATCGAGCACGGCGTGCTACTGTCAGGATAAACACCAGCTCAAGCATCACTAATGTACAAACGCTACACGTCAGCAGAACCAGACGGCAACGGAGAAACTAAATAGCGGACTTGGGAATAGAATAAATTACCTGTAGTGGCATCAGCAGGCGATCACCTTTCCGCACCTCCTAGCGTGGTGCGATACATCCCGCCCATAAATCACAGAGAAACCGAGCCCATCAGGAAATTAATTGTGCTCCCTCCATATGTAATAGGCTTGTGAAAGCGCTGGTCCTCTGATTTACTCGGCATCCATGACTTCCTGAAATATTTTCAATTTCGACAACGGTAATTCAGCGTTCGTGCATTACAAGCCAAGGTGAGCAAGGGAGTTTCCTAGGGAGATGTTGACTAACCGGCATGCTGATGGTACGGTTTCTCCACTTGGCTGCTCCCCCCACTTTCCCCAGGGCCCGAAAGGCCCAATCACTTGACTGTTCTCCCGACTGCCTGTATCACAAATTCAGGGGCTGTGTGTGCCTTCTCTATACATACATTATGCTCATACATACATTAGCTCAGCGTCAGTGCTTTTCAAAGAGTGTCTGTCGAAAGTCTGAGACACCTGCAGGACCACCCATAAACACACACACACACACACACACACACACACTGATTAGGGCCTATAACTTGTCTATTTAGAAAACATCTCACAAATACATAATTAGTTACCTACCCTAAGGTATTTTGTATTGTGTTTTATTCATTTAATGTCAGCAACCAGATCGCTCTCCACTTCCCAAATCGCATCCTACAATCCATCACAAAAGTAATGAAGACAAATAGGTGTCCTCAACTTATCCATAGTGATGTATCACAGAATTCACTGTGCATACCACAAGTCTACACTTTGTTGTCAACAAAGAGCACAAATGGGATCTTTCATGCAGGCCACACATAACACACATTAATATTAAAAATGTGTTTCATAGTTACTCAGGGGTCAGTCCGCCTTATTCAGTTGGGAAGTGAAAAGGACGCTGGTACAAATTGAAACCTAACAATGGCATTGTTCCAAACATTAATATTAAAAACATGTTTCATAGTTGCTCAGAGATCAGTGCGCCTCTTATTCAGTTAGTGGAGAGGACACTGGTACAAATTGAGATCTAACAATGGTATCCTTACAAACATTAATATTAAATACATGTTTCATAGTTGCTCAGTTGGGAAGTGGAAAGGACGTGGGTACAAATCGAGACCTAATAATGGCACCTACACAATTGATATTCTTGGCCCTTGTGTTGTCCTTGTCTGCATTGTAATGTAATGCTTGGCAAGACTGAGACACTATCCAAGGAGGCAGATCAATTGAACAGACTTCTCTTGATCAGCCAGAGGTTACCACCATCTTCCAAGGATATTCTGTCATAAAGTGCCAACAGTTATTCTTCGCAGAAATTTGTTTCTAATGATTCCCCACTACACAGAATTCTGACATTCTGTTGGGAAATGCAATTTTAATCCTATGAGCGATATGCAATCTTTTTTGATGCCAATACAGACCAAAAAACACAATTGGTATTTTAAAACAAATGTTATGTTCTGATCCTGTGGATCATAAGAAGTAGTAGTATACAGTAGTCCCACATTTCAAGTGATAATCCCTATTAGGACCAGGGTAGTAAGTTTTATAGTAGTAGATTATTGCCTAATCATAGGCCATGGTCCCATTTATTAGGTCTTGTTAAACTGCTAATGAAAACTAGCTGGTTTGTGAGGGTCCCACATACCTTGTAAAGAGCAGACCTTACAGACCTTAGGCCTTCTTAAAATCATTGATGCTTTATATACAGTTAGGGCAGCTCTCCCCAGACTATTAGAAAACTGTTAGCTACCTGTATTGCTTTTCTCATGTTAGCACTTCAAACGAATCCAACCACCATTGAAATGTGCTAATTTCAAGGACATGCATGGCCTACAACAGTGCCGCTAACAAGCTGCCCCCTTAGTTCCTTCTCCCTACACAAGGGTAAGAGGACAACTCCATGTTGACGTCTAATGATGTCTAATGAATTCCATGTTGAAGACTAATGATGACATCATCATGGACATCTGCCGTTGATAATGATTTATGGATTACCACATACCACCAAACGTCTCAATCTACCTTAATGTGTTCATAAAAATCTGACACCAAGATGGCTCCTCTCTCACTCCTCCTACCCTAATGCAAACTGAAGATGCAGCACTCTCAACACACACACGGACACACACACACACACACACACACACACACACACACACACACACACGGACACGCACACACACACGGACACACACACACACACACACACGGACACGCACACACACATGGACACGCACACACACACGGACACACACACACACACACGGACACACACGGACACGCACACACAACATAAATCTACAGATGGCCTGCAAATGTCTGTGCTGGCATCCCTCCAGCTCTAATGCACATACTCAGCAGATGAGTGATGCCCCTAAATGCTTTAACCTCACTGACACAAATCGCACAGATGCCAGGACACGATCGCACCACACAAGGCAAACCCAAGGAAATGCCTACCGTCTGAAATATGCCTTACCTGTGTCCAGCTCCAGCAAATCACAATATTTTGTCTGCATCATTCACAGGGCTGGGCTGGGCTGTGTAAAATCATAGTTTTACAATTGCACCAAAGGGTATAAGCAAATAGGTACATTTACATACTTTGCGTTAAGCTAACAATATTTTGTTTAAGGTAGGTAAAAGGCAGTGAATCAGGCCCCATGTTTCCAATTCCTTTTGGTGTTTTTAGAATACCACTTTTATCTATCCAGGTCTTCAGAACCTGACCCGTCAACTGAATTAAGGACAAAATTATTTCCCAAAAGAAATAGGTGATGCCATGGTGTCGAATGTAGACGGATGTCATCATATACAGTAGAGGAGTGAGATTTCTGCATGTAGGCCTACCTTAAGATTAAATCCTACAGTCCTTTTCACTTTCAGATATGCCACCTCCACAATTACGACACATACTATTTTTACTAAAGCACCGCATTCATTATAATACATTTCACAACACCTGCCGAGGACATGAAGTGTGACGGGAGCATAAGTTACCTGAAAGTTTGCTACCAGCCAAGCATTTGTCAAGTAATGCGATATCCATCATGTTTGTTGCAAATGAGGTGCCATGTTCCTCCGACAGACGGCTTCCCCCGGGCGGACCAGAAAGGCCAATTTGCTCACACTGATGACAACAAGATCAGCTTTCCCCCTCGGGGTGTCAAGTGTGCTCATTGCATTGAATTTGGTGGAAAAGTGGCGATGAATTCCTAACAGTGTTATCGATGTACTTAGCTTTTTCTAGCCTCCCACAGGAATCCAAGCAAGTAAAGCAGAAGGATCTCCTCAGTTAAGTAGAAGGCCACATTCCTGGTAATCTTAGGGAACAGGTCTTGTTTCTGTGACAAAATGAGGACTGTTAATGAACACCGTTTATTGCTGATCCAGACTGTGTTTACACAGACTTAAAACAGCATTGCCTCAGTTCATGCTGTTTGCAATTGAACAAATGAATCATTCTGCTACGTAAAGGACTTTCCACTACAAGAGGTGCAATGGTTTTCATTATAACAAAGTGTTAATTGAATGCCCACATTTTTAGTTGTTGTTCCCAGAGAAAAAAACAACAACATGAATAGCACGGCAGGCAACAGGCAGGCTTTTAAAGTGGCTTCTAGCTTTTTTAGCTGAATCCATGAGTTAGTTCGGGGTAGCCTAATAGTGGCCTAGCCTATACTGTCTCAACAAAAAACTCAACTATGAGAATTCCTTGACAGACAAATCACATACATATAGAATAATCTACCCTTTTAATATTTGAAAAATGAGGACAAATGTCACTTACGGTCGAGATCTTTCCAGTGATAAAACCTGTTCACTCCACAAGGCTCCAAGAAAAAGGAGTTAGGCTCGTTAGAGCGTACAAGGAACAGCAGGAGCGTTGAGAACTGAAAGGCGTTAACTCCTTGGTCAAAAAGGCGAATATGAATGATGACTTAAAATGACTTCTATTCTAGAAATGTAGAATGAAGGTAGAATGAATTGTTTTGCCTTCAGTATCATCAGGCCTATGTTAGTGTGATGTCAGGTGAATATAACAGCATCTGCTTACTCACAACTATTAAACATTTCTCAGAGATAAGGTGGTTAAATGATTACTGAGTTTTGGGCGCCACTTGCTGGTTGTCAAGGGAACAGCACATAACTTTTTACCTGTAATTTTACCTGTAGGCCTAGCTGACACAATGTTAATATTTGTACATGTAGGCATATCCTTTATTTAGCTATGATATGATGTGTCCAATTCCAAATCAGAGCTGCAATTTCACAGGGGCCTGTGGTGTTGTGCACTTGGAAAAATATGGGCTACAAATGGCCATGAAAAGAACAGTTTCTTACCACTTGTGCATGTGGAGACTGAGGTGCATCAAGTAGGATTCGGCAATAGCATACGCTCTCCTTTTCTTGGGCTCTTAGACTTGGTAAACTCAGCTCGGAGTCCAGATTCACAAGGATGGGAGGATTTAGTAGACCACAGACAACAGCCTTCTTGCTGACGTCACAGCTCTGGTTAGCTAGGCTAATCTTTAATCCTCATTGTAATTTATGTTATTTATTGGCTAATGATATAACACATCAAAGTCCCTGTGTTCTTCATTTTCAAATATGGCAGTAAAAATTATATTGCATATTCATGAGGCGTGTCTATAAAATGACCATTGGCTTCGCAATTGTGGGAGTTTGTAAATATGCCTATGATGGAAGCACTACTTTGTACTTGTTGAAAAATAATTATAATAGAAAATGTATGTGTTTGTTCCTTTGTATCATTGCTATTTGTAGTGACCTGCTTGTGTGAAATATACTCTAATACTGTATATCGGATGATCAAGTGACCACATTCTCGCTGCATCCAAAACCCAGTCTGGTTTCATCACACTCACTACATTGTTTTAATTCCTGAAGAGAGTCTGGGTACTCTTGGGAAATGGGCCCAACCTAACCCATCACACTTCCCCTAACGTTTACAAACTGATAATGAACCACATCGACAGTTAGTTAAGAATGCTTGCTGCATAAATCTACACATTCTTCTGACTGCAATTTTTGATGTGTGCAGGCTACTACCGTTCACCACCGCCACTTTCAATTTCGGAACTAACGTCGGAACTTGACGCCGATTGGCCCACCATCCGGGAGAGAGGAGCCAGACTATAGTATGTCAGTGAAATGAAAATGAGTGGAGATACTAGGTGGGCAGGGTCAGGCTATCCAAAAGCCCCAAATTGATTTAATCTGCATTTGGCTAAATGGGAACTTCTCAAGGGGAACAATACTTGGGCTCTTAGTAAAAAAGGTTTCATATTCAGCAGAATTCTCCCTCCCACACGTTTTTTTTAGCAAATGAAACCATGAAAACATTAAGACACAAATTGATTCAAACTAACTGAAAGCATTTCCAATCAAATACATTGTCAATAAAATAACAAAATCAGTGTTGTATATGGGAACTCATACACTGAGAATACTATTTTATGAGGGAATCTATTAGGAACACTGTTGCAATCACACAATTTATGGTAGACTATAGGGCATTAGCCCATCCTAACAACAACAAAAAGATTGTGTATATGTGCAAAATGGGTACACATTTGGTATCAATTTAATGTATTCAAAAGGGGTAAACTGCATGGGCCATCTCAGACTTCTCGCCATCTTGTTTTTACAGTTAACAGGCATAAACAGCCTGCTCTTAATTCATTCCCCTAAGATATAATGATATGCGCAATCATCAAATTAATGCGACAAAATTGGAATAGATGTGTTTCAAGGAGGACTCCTCATTTGCATTCAAGCAGTCCAATCTGCTGTTCTATTCAAGCCTGAAATTTAATCGAGGCATTTCCATCCATGAATCCCCTATCTACCCTGTCTTCACACGTCTACTGATGGCTTACTTGAACATTTCTGAATTACAGTCATAAGACATCACAGTGTTTAAAATGAATGCTTGCTATGCAGGTAGGCCTGAAAAGTTTAAATTAAACACTCACTTTCTATCAAGATCACAGTTTTTGTGCAATGGGCAACACTTTTCTTCAATCCTGTGTCCTATAAGTCCTTGCAGCATCTACAATTCTGAAAGTGGCCAAGACTATAACTGATGTTGGTAACTTGACAGTGCCAAAGTATTTAGTCATTAAGACTAAATATAGGATACCGTCTCTGTTATGTGTTTATAACATATTTATGACATTTAAATCAAAGTTCAAGCACATTTTCACTCAGCAATGTTGAGACAAGTGTTTCTTGACCAAACTTAATGAGTACAGTATAAGATAATGAGAAAATGGGCTAAACTAACCAAATGGTAATGTGACAAAAATAACAGATTTACACACTTGGATAACTAATTTAACACACATGCAACCCACAGAAACAATGAAATGTGTAAATGTCATAATTTAATGACATTTTTGTCTATACATCCCATGTTCTCAATAATTTATTTCACAAATGTACAGGAATTATTTTGCTAGATTTATTATTTTTTTTCACATTATTGCTTAACAGTAAAATGCATTGGTTGGATATGTCCATTATAGCAAGACAATACATTCATATAAGGTATACAGATGTCTTCAGTTATATTTTACTGTAACTAACTTTACATTAAATATATTAATTTATTAAATTATTCATTATGTTTTTATGTATATTAGATCATTTATCACTGACAGGACTCCACCACATTGAGCTCACAGTGCATAGGGTCGCATTCAATCAGTAGAATTACATCCCTTTCCCCTCAGTATATATCCCACACAGTAGTTCATATTTAAGTGTGTGTGTGTGCGTCTGTCCACAGTTATTCACTGTTTTTATTTATTTTCATACAATCTGAATACGCAGAGCTACAATATTTATGGCATCTGAATTCTACTTGATTTTGTTTATTTCTCTTTTAACTCTTTTTTTAAAAAGTGAGTGATGATATCAACATACACTGCTAAATATCCAGTGAAACATTACAGAGTGTGTTGGTGTGTGTATGAGAACAGATGAAGAGAAATAACACACGCTCACACACAAAATGGTGGGAAGTCGTTTACAGAGGAGGTGACCACACAAACTATTGGGCACAGGGTCTGGTTGCATTCAGAAAAAAAAAGAAATACAAAAAACGGTCAACCTACCACTTACAACTAATATTCTGTAAAGATAACCATTCAAGGAACCCAAAAAAAATCACTTACTCTTTTTATTTTTTGCTTTCGAACAAAATTTTTCAATATTTACAGGTCAAGAAACGCTTCAAGAAATGACCGCCATGTGATATTTACAGATTGTAGTACTAGAATGGCACAAGATAGAATACCTGCTCAAATAGAAGAACAAAAATTTCTCTCTATACTGTAATAATACATTAGAGTGACAGAGATATAGGTTTGGCCTGGGCAGTACAAATGAGCACGGAGACTTAACTGACACCTGTTACCTCACTTCCTGTGTGGTCACTTCCTCCAAAATCGGTAGCAGCTGAGACATAAACCCCCCACGCCAAAAGAAAAATAATAAATACCGATATGTATAGTTATATACACACACAATAGAATTTCATCACAAATCAACACAGTCAATTCCATCACACACAAATAAGAGGAGGTTCCTCCGCGGAGTGCATGCATCCATTCAATGGACCAAGAGCAGAGGCAGACGCAGAGAGAGTAGAGGTCGTACAAGGTCACCTGGCAAGGAGCTGAATAGCTCCACCTGCATAGACAACTTCTGGAACTTTCTGCCCTTTTTTCTCAGCCATCAGGAGAGGAAAACCCCCCGGCAATCTGTGATCATCTTGCTGTCTGGGCTTCCAAAATGACAAATGCCACCCCCCTCCACCACCCCATGGCACAGAGCTTGCCCAGTGCAGTACAGTGCTTTTAATTGTATCGACCACCTTTCCCCTCCCTTCAGTTCTGTCCAGGATGTGATTGCATAAACCAGACTAGCACCGGCCTGCACCGGCCCTCTGGTGACACGATGGTGGAGGGGAAAGGGGGTGGGGGGCCAGGACGGAAAAGGTCAAAGGTCAGGGTCAGGCAGAGCCAAGTAGCCAGGCGCTGGTGACTTTGCCCAATCGGGTCCCCCTCCCCGCCCCTACGCCCGCACCCCCGACACAGCCCAGGTCCCTCTACAGGTTGGTTTTTGCATCATGAGGTGAGACGTCTGGATTGCTGTGCTGCTTGTAGCTGCCACTTTGTGTAAAGAGAGGACCAGGTGGGCACTTCAGGGAGGGGAAAAGCTAGGGGACGGGGGCAGGGGAGGAACACTACAGTTGCAACTGTGCACCCTCCCCCCCACCCCACAACCCCTCCTCCTCCTAACCCACCTCCAGAAAGAGTTCCCATCATGCATTGCAGACACAGATGTGCTCTTTGAGACTGTGCTCATGGTGGGGATGGGAGGTGGAGACGAGGAAAGTAGACAGGATGAGGTCCCTCAAAACCAAAATAAAACACATACCCACGCGCACGCATTCTCGCACATTACAACCAGTCGTGCACACATAAGAGGAAGCACTGATTGGATGGGAGGACTGCTTTGCTTTGTTTTTAAAGTGCAAATATCTACATGTAAATTCCACAACAAGAGAACATCACCAAACTCCTCCACCCTTTTACTTGGGGGGAGGGGTGTATGAAGCTCATTTAATTCCCTGATTTCCAAAAAACAGGTTTAGAACTCTAAAAGAAAAAAAAAGAAAACAAAAGAAAAAACAGCCCAAGCAGAGTAGGGGATATTTACTCTCCTTGTGCCCCCAAAGTGGGCAAGAGGTCAAGCAGCTCGCTTCAGGACGAGAGCCCTGGCTCTACATCAACTATTACAATAACAAAACAAACAAACAAAAAAGAGCGACAAAATAAAATACTACTAAAATAACACTATACCCTTTGGAGTCAGTCCGTCAGTCTGAACAAATCCCACCAGGACTGTATAAATCGGTGCTGCCTTTCTCCTCCACTCAGAAAATTAACCAAAAATTGCCCTTACCAGATTCCACCTCTGTCCTGGCATGCAGATGTGTGTGGTGTTGTGCAGCTGGTAAATGATGACAACTATTTCTTGACAAAAAAAGAATATAACTGATGAAAGATCACCCAATAGAATCACTGCAAGTTGAGGTCTCCCTCCCATTCAAGTGAGTGGTGGGGAATGGAACCAATCGCATTGTCCCGACGTCTACATTTATGTTAATTGCAAATGGATGCTCGATCTGCACTGATTGCATTCTGCCCTGTGATCTTTTTACACAACGCTTATTTCTTTGTTTAGGGGAGAAAAATAAATGACAACAATTCAACTGTATTGATACAAGAGAGATGAGATTTATGATATGTTTAGATCTCCCCTTTGTGAAGTGCTGCAGACTCAAGGCCCCCACTCTCTGAAGTTGTCAAGTGGTGGGCAGAAAAGCAAAAAACAAAACAAAACAAATAATAAAATCATAATAAAAATCACTGAACACTATGGAACAGAAAGTGCCTTGGTGACCAGGGTTATGGGGTATTTGACAAGAGAGAAGAAAAGGAGGACGCATGCAGTTTTATCTTTTTTTGGTTTTGGCAGGAAAGATGATCCATTTGTGGTTGACCTAGAGTCATTAGAAGAGAGAGGAGGAGGAAGAGGAGACGCTGTGGAGGTGGAGAGCTGCCAAGGAGAAGTTCCTCCTTCATGGGATGGAACCGGTTCTTCAGAAGAAAAAGGAAGGAAAGAGAACACAGGTAGGACATGCCGGAGAGGAGAGGAGAGGAGAGGAGAGGAAGGAGGAGGTGGCACTGAGGACTCCCAAACTCTCCATCGTAACGATGAAGACATAACAGGAAACAGGAAAAAAAAAAGACCATGAAAGAAAACCAAACAAGTTCACACAAATATAATCATTTTCTCCCAATTTACATGGAAGAAAAAGACCAACAGGACAAATTATTGGGGGAGGATGAAGGGAAAAAAGAGATAGAAAAAGTGACCGTGAGAACAAGAGACTGAGAGAACAGGAAAGGTAAACATGGGTCCAGTGGGAGTCTCGGATTGAATGAGTATGGGACACCAAGACACTTCACAGCCAATGGTGGTTGGCTGGGTGGTTTTGGTCGTTGGGCGTCGGAGGACATCCGAGGTGGGGTTGGGACAGAGGCCGAGAGGCCGACAAGACAGGTGGTCGAGGCCTGGACGTCTAGAAGTCCCCCTGACACATGGGCAGGTTGACGAAGGTGAAGACGTTGTACTCGATCATAATGGAGAAACAGAGGAACACCGCGTAGAGCAGTAGGACATAGATGCCCAGCTTCAGGTCCAGTTTCCAGTTGTTTACGTGGATCGCCAGAACCTGCGAGAGAATGGGAGGGATGAGTTGTCCGCACAGAATCTCAGAACCAGAACTTCAAGCAGTTTTGGATTTCTAAAGAACCCTCACACTCCCCACAAACATCTAAATCTTCAATAAAGATTCCAACATTCAGTAACCTACTGTAGGTGAGCCCAGACGAATATGTGAGCACATTTGTATTTGCCCAGCATATCCACCTGGCTACCTACCTCACATTCAACTGCAATCAGACTGACTTTTGAGATTATTAGATACATGGTATGCACATCTAGCCGACAAAAAGTTAAAGTATGACAATCCCTACATAGCACTAGATATCCCAGTCCAGACTGTCTGAAGACCAATGAGATATACAGGGTTCCCACTCTAAGTGAAATGTAAAATTCCATGACTTTTCCCTGACAAAAAAACAAAATTTCCATGACTTAATTTTTAATGAAGGGTACAAGATTTGCAGCCGTGTAGCGTTCAAGATTTTTTTTTACTGTTTTCAGAGCGAGAGATGAATAAATTAGTATTGAATGAACAAAGTTGGGCTAACCACAACTACCTAAGCAAGCAGTAAAGCTAATAACCAGATATACACCAATTCTGAATTAAAAAATCCCTGATATTCCATGACTTTGCCCCCAAAATGATACAATTCCCTGACTTTCCATGTCTGGAATAGACTTTCCAAAATTCCATGATATTCCAGAAATTCCATGACCTGTGGGAACCCTGGATATATGTTACACTTTCTAGATCAGGACATATTGATGTCTCTTGATGGCTTGTAGACTTCTGCATGAACATACAGTATATAGAATATCTGAACATCTTCTATGGCTACTGCAGTGTTTTTTTGGGATGTAAGGCTGGCAAGGTTTAGATGTAGAACAGCCTGTACACTTCAACTCCCACAATCCAACAGCCTGTAGACTTCAATTCCCACAGTCTAATGCCCTTGTTGTCCAAGAATACTCAACCTGATGCCCCCTCACTGCATTCCCTTTACAGCCATATAACATAAAGGGTCAGAGAGCTCTCATTGCACCTTAATTAACTCTAGCCCAGTGGAAGAGAGGCTTAGTCTTTCATCAAACTTTTATAAATGAACGTGTGTGTGTGTGACTGAGAGGCTTGACTGGCACATTAAGACTCATTTTCATTAAGTGAGGACTTGATTCCCTCCTAAATTTAGATGTAATTAATGAGGGTGTTTCATTTATTTAGAGACTTCATTTGAACATGATTCTTGATGAAGAGCTAAATTAACTGTCAATCATAATTCTTTCCTTATTTTCTGCTTTGCAAAGAGAACAATCTCTAAAAAGAGAGTCAAAGTAGTGATATTTAAACCCTAAAAACAAACTATTAATATTTCTTTGTGTTGAGCAATTATTACAGACTACAGAGTAATTGGATATGAAGGCCTATACTCTTACTGTATGTCTGTAATATACTTGTATTTTTTGTGCTTTTAGGGTTTAAAGAGCACTACTTATGTGGAAATGAGAGAAGTAAGATCACCGATACGTAAGGTTAATATCATGTTCATTGTGATGCATTTGAATTTGGTGCTGAAGTTACAAAACATGACCACCCAGCACTAATTTTCTGATTGGTGTCGAGAGTGAAATTGCCTTGAGGTCCTTCTTATGAGTTAGCGCGACAACATTCACAGGTTGTACACAATTTGTTTTCCTCAGTTAAAGGAACACGCCACCCAGTCAGTAGTAATATATATGTCCTTACCTTAACTTTCACGAGTTGAGTCATACCTCTCCCGTGTTGGTATGTGCATGGATTCTAAACTCTGTGGTGGATAGGATCTACAATTAGGTGTTAATTAATATTACTACGCTAACGTTGAAGTACTCCCAAGTGCTATTGCGTCACACATTGTAGTTCTCCTGTTTATTTGCTTGGAAAATCGCCACGTTTCATGTTGTGTGACCTTACACATTTTTATCAACTACTCGTGCAACTGTATTTAAGTAGGGAAAACGTGGATGTGTTTGATTACTGCTATGTTCCTGTTCATGTTATGTGTACGTCTGAGCCCGCTAGCATAGCAACATGCTAACACATTCGCGCCGCGCACCAGAGCGTTTGAGTGCACGTACCAACACGGGAGAGGTATGACTCAACTCGTGAAAGTTAAGGTAAGGACATATATTACTACTGACTTTGGGTGGCGTGTTCCTTTAAGCCTCATCAAGACGTCAGACTGTCGTTAGTTATATAATTTTAGTCTCATGTAATGCATAGGGCCAAGGTTTGATTTCATGTAATCATCATAATTGCAACACGAATTGCAAACCATGAGCTAAAAACTAAAATTACACACACATATCTAATCAGGTTTAACTGCTCTCTGGAAGCACAGGGCACTATTATAATCCATTCAGGGAGATTCTTTGTGCAGCAAATTGGTACAAACACAAAACAGAAGTGTCAAGTGATGCACTGGCCTCTTGTCCTGTATAATGTGAAGTTGCGCCTTAATAAAATAAAGAGCACATGCTGCATTAACTTCGAGATTTTGTCGGTATACTTACTGTTAATGCCACAGAGCCCAGCAGAAGCACCACTGAGTAGACAAGCCCTCGACTGTTAATCTGAACCTACAAGACATACACAGAGAGAGAGAGAGAGAGAGAGAGAGAGAGAGAGAGAGAGAGAGAGAGAGAGAGAGAGAGAAATGAGACTTAGCAAATGGCGAGAATAGTGAGAATAACCAGCATTTGCGACCACCCTATGGCCTCCCGCCACATTGATTTATGTAATTATGCAATTAATGTGGAGAATTCCAGCTCAAACTCATGCAGCAAGGTGCATCTCAAAAGGTAAGTGATGCATTAGGAAGGTTTGTTGCTATCAGAGTTAAAAGCCTGACCATTTCAGGTGTACAAGTTTACGATCACAGAATATCACTCACTCCATGATAATTATCTAGGCTACCAATGGCATGGGCACTTTGCGGTCAGGCAATTTTAACATGATTAAGAAAAACAAAACGGGCACAGGCATAGTTATAGTTTGTGTGTTTGAACATACACTGTGTGCCTTACCCCTAAAGTAAACA
Organism: Alosa pseudoharengus; assembly: GCF_046254945.1. Lineage (NCBI taxonomy): Eukaryota > Metazoa > Chordata > Actinopteri > Clupeiformes > Clupeidae > Alosa > Alosa pseudoharengus. Next base: position 13,052,092 of record NW_027468859.1, read on the forward strand.
AACACGTGATGTTTGTCCTTACCTCTGAGCCATAGTCCACTGCCATAGTCTGCAGAGCCCATGGAACACCCAGGCCGACTAAGATGTCAAACACATTACTGCCAATGGTGTTAGACACAGCCATGTCCCCAAGCCCTGAAAACAAAACACAGAATTGTAATGGCATTTTCTTCCCCCCACCCAATCAAAGATACTCAAAGTCCCCAGCAATTCATTACCTCTGCTATGCTTACAGTGTGGTTTGCCTGTGTGTCTATGGGGTGGGGGGGGGGGGGCATTTTAAATTGTTTTTCTTAAAAGAGTATTTTAGCCAAGGTGTCCTTTTTGCAAGCCCAAGTGTGCCAAGATTGAACTGAAACACATCCATCTAAGATGGTTGACTGGCAGTAGACTGAAAATATCATTCCAAAAATAAAATCTGGCACATCAATGGTATGTTGAGTGAAATTCACTGTGAGATAAATCTGACAAACTCCGCCTTCAAACAAAATACAACCGTACAAAAAACAAAACATAGCTGAACTGAAAGGCACACAAGTCATGTCAAATCTCCTTGATTGGAGTGGGATCAAACACTGTAAGATGCATCTCTGATCTTACGCTTTAGTTTTTAACACATCCAATATCAATATATTCCTAGTATTTGATCTTTTTTGACTTGTCAGTCTAGTATTGAGGCCTTGTCACATTTGATGGTACCAGTGGCAGGCTGATTGATTGACTGAGGCGTACCTTGCCGTGCCACGATGAGACTGGCGATGCAGTCTGGCACACTGGTGCCGGCGGCCAGGAAAGTGATTCCCATGATGACATCGGGAATGCCAAGTGTGAATCCGACGACCGTTACCTGAAATTATATATTAAATAATACAAGCATTTTTATAATTGAGATTGAAATGGAATTTTGCACTTGGCAAGGATCTGCACAATGCTACTATAACTGTACATATAACCTACATATAGGATTTCAGAATTAAAATTCAACATCTTTTAAAACCTTATGTTTTTAAATCTTTTCAACTTCTAACTTTTAAGACCTCAAACAATACTAGCTAAAACCGTTACATTCATGGCACATCTTCAACATACATTGATTTTCAGACCGCCTTAAGTTTGATTTGAAAATTATTTCTATGGATCATTGTAACAATGCAGAGTTCAGGAAACAAAAAAAAAGCTCAAGTGAATAGGCTAAATTTAGAACAACACACCTCCTACTGTATATGGATTGCAACACATTTTACGGTCAATAGTAAACTATTTATTTAGCACTGATATAGTATTTACATAATACTCAATACAGAGTAATGCCTCACATTCACACACACACATTCACACACTAATAGCAGAGGGTGTCAAGCAATGTGCTACTAGCACATCGGGAACAGTCTGGGGTTCAGGGTCTTGCTCAAGGACACTTCAATACTCCTCTACATCCTGTCCATGATGGCTGAGCCTTGTAACGATACATTGAGTCTTGTCTGTGGTTGGCTTTGATGTGACAACATACCCTGTAAGCTTGCAATGGATTCAATGCCGGTATAAGGGCCTGTGTCCACCAATCGCGACCTCATCCTCATTTTCTTTCCAGAGCGCTTTGGTTAAGTGTTTATTGATGCTACTGTAGGTTACAGTCGTCATGAGAGAAGGGACATTGATGAGCCCAGCGCTGTTCTAGAAGTTGAACAGATTATCGCAAAAGCTACAAATAATTGTTCATTTTGTCACATTTATGACTTTTATATTTCAAAAACCTTAATCGCAATTGCAGTATATGTCAGAAAAATTGCAATTAGATATTTTCTCCAAATCTGTGATTTACTTAAAGGCAACTTACTTAAGCTCTTAACTGTCACATAGTATCAGATGTCTTTTTGCCCTCACAACAGAAAATCCTACTGTGAGTCCTCGAAAGATTATACTGAGCATACCAAGGCTCCACGCCCTTGGTAGAAATGTAGCTGCGTCACAAGACAGATTATGTACGTTTTCTTATGATGTGGTTCTATATCAGTCATACGCCCTGCTTTTAAACTGATCTGGAACCTTTCCCCATTTGTCTGAATAAAGCTCAGAGGGGCCACAACTTGCAGCAAATCCCGTGAAATTCTACTACACAGAGCTCGATTGGGTGCTATTGCATCATGCAGAGTAAAAAAAAAAAAGCAAGTGTCAGAGTGAGAAGATGAAAAGAATAAGAAATCCACATTGTGAACTTGAGGATTATTATCCCTTGATGTTCAGAAATTCGTCAGAATGTTCTATGTATTCCTGACACAAACAGAAGGGAGCCTGCAGCTATCTAAGTATTTGGTTACTAGAGAGTATCCACATGTGCACACACTTCTCATAAGCAGATAGTGTTTAAAAATCACATGACTATTACCCTCGGCATTCTCACTGACCCTCATGCCATTGACATTTGGGCACATTTTGCACAAGGTAAATAAACTGGCATTTTTAGACACAGACACAGCATTCCCAGTGGCTATAAGCAGGGCCACCGTGAGTCAACCAGTCCACTCACCATACACACCATGTAGTGGAACACACACACACACACACACACACACACACACACACACACACACACACACACACACACACACACACACACACACACCCGCCTGTGGCTATAAAAGCAGGGCCTCTAACGGCCGGTCCACCCACCATCCACACCATGAAGTAGGAGAAGACGGCGATCCAGACGGTGGAGAGGATGAAGGAGAGCATGAAGAACTTCTCCCAGCGCGGTTTGGCACAGTTGGGGATGGTGAAGAAGAGCAGCAGGAGCAGGGGCCACGAGATCAGCCACTTTATCTTGCTCATACAGCCTCCTGCACACACACACACACACACACACACACACACCAAGGGGATGAGAAGAGGAGGACGAGGCCTTGGACCCATGACTGGGAGTTGTTAATGGCTCCCATTAGAGCCATGGCACTTGAGAGAGAGAGAGAGAGAGAGAGAGAGTAGACCAATTACAAGACAAATCTCTAAGAGTGTGTGTGCACTGCACGTGTTTACAATTTCTAGTAGTGCAGAAATGTGTACAGAAACATAAAAACCTCTGTACCAGACACAATCTGGAGGCACATACCATATTTGGATCAAACATTCTGAGTGACTGAATGAGTAGTTTAGGATACGAGTATAATTCCATCGATAACTATGAAATTCCCCTAGCACAGAGGTGGGCAAACTACTGCCTGCAGGCCAAATCCGGCCCGCCGAGCATTTAATTAATTGAATTACCGGTAAATCATGCTCCTGGCATACCATGCCCTACACAATTATACCCACCTACCTCACACTCCCTCCTGAAAGTTTACACCCCTGGCCGCTCACCGAGATCCTCCTCAGCAGGCCTACTGCATGTCCCTAGTGTGAACCTCAGCACCCTGAGAGAGAGGGCTTTTAGCTACTGTACGTCGCCCCCAAGCTGTGGAATTCACTGCCAGACTTTTGTTTGTGAAGTGACCCTGGGTGTCATGAAAGGCGCTTTAAATAAAATGTATTATCATTATTACTATTAATTAGGTCATCATAGGCTGCTCGTTATTTTTTTCCTGGGATCGTGTCTGAGCGTGCACTAGAGAGAATGATAGAGCAGCAGGTTCCAGCAGGCTTGTCATTGTTGAGAACTGATATCTCCTTTTTAATATAACAAACTTTTAGAAGGAAATCATGCAGGCAACAGTAGTTCCCACTACTGACCATTTATAAACTGTGAGAGGGCACCGCCACAGGCACAGCACTAGCCATAGGCTATATTTGAGTGGAGCTGGCAAAAGATCATTATGAGAACAGTGTTGTAGACACAATGCTCTTAAAGTGACAGTGCACCATTTATAAATGAGTGAAACAGCATCAATTTATAGATTAAGAGGGGTTGGGATTCGGAGGTACGGCCCGCCGGCCAATTTTCAAAAACCTAACGTGGCACTTGAGCCAAAAAGTTTGCCCACCCCTGCCCTAGCAGCTAGAGACACTCTTCAACCTCACACATCCTGACCATTTGTTCCCCTATAATCTCCATCCCTTCATCCCCCTTCTCCTCCCTCTGTTCCCTCTTTCATCCCATTTTCTCCCCCGGTCTCTCCATCCTTTCCATTGTCCTCAGTCCTCTGCTGCAGTGCTTTATCTTTCCCTCCATCCTCCACTTGTCTCTCAACACACCCCCATGCATCCCTCTCTACCACACAACCGCTTCACTTTCCTCATCTGGCCTGCTCTATTGTACATCGCTTTCACAATTTCTCTCTCTCTCTCTCTCCCCCCCCACACTCTCTTCCTTTCTTTCTGCCCCCTGTCCACATGTGTCACTCACGTGGTATTCTGAACGGCGAGGTCAGCTCGCTCTCCTCCTCTTCGCTGGGCTTGTCTTCGGGCACGTTGCCGTTCTCAATGTCAGTTTTGCCGTCCACCACGGCTGTTTCCACCCCGTTGGCTCCCTGCACCAGCTTCTGACGCTGCCAGACAAAACACACACACACACAGAGAGAGAGAGAGAGAGAGAGAGAGAGAGAGAGAGAGAGAGAGAGAGAGAGAGAGAGAGAGAGAGAGAGAGAGAGGAGAGAGGAGAGAGAGAGGAGAGAGAGATGAGAGGAGAGAGAGAGAGAGAGAGAGAGAGAGAGAGAGAGAGAGAGAGAGAGAGGGGTGGGGGGGGAGGGAGGAGGGAGAGAGGGAGGAGAGAGAGAGAGAGAATCAACACAGCATCAATAGATAAAACTGCAAAAAAACAAAGCAAAAATAAAGAGAAAATACTCTTGGGTAAATGAAATTATAGATATTATTATAAGATATTATTTTTCGTATGTAACTATGATTGTACATCATGTAAAGATGTACGTCACATTAAACACACTAGAGTTAAGCTTTGTCATATTTGAGCCTTAAACACTGTTCTATGCGTGACTTTGGGTAAATGAAAGCATAAATAGCTCAGGCCAGGCACCTTCAGATTTCTCAGCTTCCTCATACCTCAGTAATGATGAGTCGACTGGCCATGCGAAGACGGGTCTTGGGGCCAAAATGGTTGGTGACCATGACACGCAAGCCGGCCTCAGGGAAGCGGTACTTGGGAGGGCTCGCATTGATGATCTCATCGACCATCACCACGGAGCCACGGCTGTAGGCCTTAGTAGGCTTCACTGTGTGATGAGTAGGAAAACAATCAAAATATATACATTCATTTTCGCACGCACACACACCCCCCTCAAGTGCTCCACCACACATGGCAATCAAACTAGAAATCCCCCACTGACATGCACAAACAAATTTAGCTTGACAGTGCATCAACGACCGGCATTAAGCCAAGTGCTAGATTTTTTTTACAACTAGCTGCTCTGAAAATGTATTTTACCAACATACGTTGTCGATCTAACAAAGGCCTTCCATGCGCATAGGGTTGTGAAGGCAACGAGCAGACTACAGCCCAATTCAAAACTAGAATCAGTGTCAGCAAGAGGACAGAAGTTACTCACACTCACACTCACACTCACACTCACACTCACACTCACACTCACACTCACACTCACACACACACTCACACACACACTCACACACACACACACACACACACACACACACACACAAAGCTGAGCTGGCTTTAGTAAGGCTGAACAGACAGGCATGGAGAGCTCAGAAGGAGAGGGTGAAAATCAGAAGAGAGGCAGTCAGATTAACTTCAGCACAGAGAAGGAGTCCAAATGAGATCTTTATGTGTCAGCAGCACATTCACAGAGGACAGACTGAATGTGCGAATACCAAAAGCAATAGTGCGTGAGCTACCGTCAATGAGCCGGTGGAAAAGGCTATGCACAATGAGCCGGTGGAAAAGGCTATGCACAATGAGCCGGTGGAAAAGGCTATGCACAATGAGCCGATTTGGCCAAGAAATCGAGTGAGCGCTAATCTGCGAGGATTTGGCTAGTAATTGTGCACAGGCGAAAGAATAAGAGAGACTGAATGAGAGGAAGCACAATAGAAGAAAGGTTTTTTTTACCTCCACATCAGCAGAGGGCAGAAGCAGGACAGGGTGAAGGAGGAATGCTTGCAGTATTCATTTGTCCACACATTTGTCCTCAAGAAATCCTAAAAACCTTGCTCAAGGAATGTAATAGTCTCATTCTAAATACAAGGTTTTGCTTGGCTGTTGTGACATGCTCGTTAAAATAACAAACTCCAAGTCCCACACATGGAAGGAACTAAACTACTACAAAGTACTAAAATCTGTTACGTTTTCTGCACTTAGATAAAAGGGGCTTTTTGGACATGACATGAGTTTATAGTAAGTCCACAAAGGTTTACAAATCCAGGAAGACATTCGGACACTGGATATCCATCAAACTACAGTGCCTCCCACAACATATCCACTCAAAGCAAGATGCCTTGCCTGTCTCAGTTGGCCTGTCTGGTCAGCCTTACCTGTGCCCAGCAATGGCAGGGTGGGGTCATCCCAAACATTGTCATAGCAACCATTACCATCCTCCATCTCACTGCCACTGGCAGCATTTCCGTTGGCAACATTCTTGCTCCCTTTGCCAGTAAACAGCTTCTGTATAGAGGTGTTAAATCTGTCAAGGGAAGGAGAAACAAGCAGATATGACCATACATTTACTTCCTTAAAAGATTTAATTATCCATTTTGTTCAATAGGTGATACACCAAATGTCAAATTAACTTTCTTTCTTTAGCTATTGTTTTCCCAAGAACATTAAAAAGGAGAAGAAAATAAGTTTTTCCACTAAGGTTGTGCAACATGGAAAGCACACAACCCCAAATAAGCAAATGTATGAGGCTTTGAAAGCACAAGCTCCCTCTGTGCTATGGAAACTAGGTCTTGGCGCTGCGGCATTTCAAAAGCGCCAAACTCGGATGTCTCAGGTGTACGCCTGCCTAAAACATTCAGCATTAGGCTTGTGGTAATGCCGAGCCGGTCCAAGCCCGAGCTGGAGCGACACGACTTTATTTATAATGCAGTATCTGTGAGACAGGAGAGAGTTTTTGGATACACATGAAAAAGATGAGAATACAAATGAGAGTTTCTGTCTTTGTCTAGCTGCATTGAACATACAAAGACACAGATCCAGTGGCTTACCTGTCTGTGTAAATCCCTCAGACGTCTTCAGAAAATCTCATGACCTGAGATATTCCGGCTAAATCACATCTACGGAGGTCACTACAAATAATGCATTAAACTGAGGCTTCAGGTGGCTCTTGGATTGACTAATGCTCTTCCATGTCAGGGAGTTTTCTGGTTCAGCGATGGGTCGTGTTGCTTTCTGATTATCTGTACATGAACGTATGACTCAGGTCATGACTAACGCAGCATCTGCTAGGAGCGGTGGGCTGAGATGACAACAGCATGATGTGCATCGGTTCAAGAGGCAGTACTCACATTTGTATGTAGAAGTGCTTATAAACCGTGGATCACAAGGAGTTGAGAACTTAATACACAATGACACAAATGTGCTTTAATGACTCATATCTAGAGAACCGTTATTACTCAGATGTGTTTAAATGAATATTAAACACTGTTGGACTTCTGTTGGATGAGCAGCCGTAGACAGAGTTAAAAAATAAAGATGAATGAAAAATGAAATCAAAGCTACTCATAAATGCACAGTGATGGGGTAGGCTACTTGAAACTACTTATATTTAATCATAAAAAATGGACGAAAACTTTATGATCAAAAGGGGTCAGTTGTGTTTGGTGTCTGACTAAGTGTAGCCTATTCCTAATGCCTAATTAGACACATAAAAGGACGCAGGAGGAGGGAAAAAAAGCTTAGTGTAGAAAAGGATTTCAATAAGAAATGTTAAAAACACTACATTCATTTATTCATCTTTCTCTTGCCTTCATGAAGAAAGAAAGCATGGAACACCCGTCCACAATAACTTCGGTGACTTTACAGAGTTGTCGAGCTAGAAGAATTTTGCTTAAAAAAAAAAAATAAAAAAAAAAAAAACCTTGATCGCTGGACCAAAAGGTACAAGTTGGATGACTTAACAGAACATGAGGGCTCATCAAAGGGCTAAACGGTGTCGAAAGGACATTCGTTCATGTGTGGGACTGAACCAATGTTCAGGTACCAATGGTAGTGTTTATGCTGGGGGGGATGTTCCTGAAGCACCTGGGCTGCCATCATTGGGCTTTGTGTCGAGGATTTATGGACCATTATAGCTGGGATATTAAGCACCAATAGTGTCACATAGTTATTTCCCAATTAGCATGAGGACCCATTATGAAAGCCACCAGTTGTTAATAAGGCCACAGCATCAGTATTGCGCACAGTTATGGTGTGTGACTTAAAGGATGGCTGAGAAGCTATTTATCTATACCCACCGATTACAAGCTCATAATTGGCTGCTGGAGCTTTGCCCAGCCAGATGTTGTGAAATATGTCCATCTGGTGATGGTTTACATAGATAAATCATTTGCATAGAAGACTGTACACTATTGACACGGAAGAAAGCCTTGCTGTAATCACAAGTAATACACAGCCATCAGCAATGTTGATGGTGGCCACGTTTACATGAAATTGGTGACCATATGGGGATCGTGTACATTCTTAAACTCTGTGTAAGGAGTCCGAGTGTTTATGTGTGAGGGTGCGCACACGAGAGAGGCCCTGTACACGTGGCCACACACACACACACACACACACACACACACACACACACCACCCCAAATTAAAGTAAGAGTGCCAAATAAGCTTAGAGCACAGCTCTCACCCTCTCTCTGCACGCTATGCAGGAGGACACTAGCCCAGTCAGGAATCTTAAGAGGGCAAGAGAAAAAAAACAGCCACGAACACATACACAGCTCAGTGTAAAACACTTCAGTGTAAAGCAACACAACGTCATGATTTTACCTTAAAATGGTTTCTAAGTCATTTTGATGCTACACTGACTGACAATAAAGAGAATGGAGTCTCTGATATTGCAGACGCGGACCCAGAGCGTCTGGAATTGTGCTATGTAACGTCATCATGGGTAGGAGCATAACCCTTTTGTCAGTTTTAGACGAATTGGGGTACCCCCTTTAGCACTACTGTAAATGCACATTCATAGAAAGGGGAATTGCTACATTGTGTTACTTCAAAGGAAGAGAATTGAGGGTGATTAGTACTACTCACTTCATGATGAGAATGTAGATGCAGTACATTAGTACCAGGATCAGGGCCTCCCACCTGGAGAACAAAACAAAAAGTTAAATGATGTGATGTGACCAATCATGTAGTTTTAGTGCAAGACTTAGTGCGAGTTTGGTTAAGGCATCCTTACTGTACTTTTGTACCAAGCAAGATTGAAGCTGTTGCTGTTCATAATTGGCTTAGGTTTCACAGAAAATCAATCAAATGAAATGTATCATGTAGATTTACAATAAACAAGACTCCCATTCCAATCTTATTTCCTATTCAATGTGCTGTCTACGGGTGTTTCTATGCATATCTCGTGTCTCCCTAACTGAACAAAAGGGTGATTAGAGCAAGTATTAGTGCAGAGAGAGAGTATGTATGAAAGTATGTTTTGACATGGATAACAGTCTTTGCAGCACAAACATTGCATTGCACTGATGCTCCAACAGTCATGCAGATACTCACCACACAATCTTCTCATCGTAGATGAACTAAAGGGAGGAAGAGAGAAAGACAGAGTTAGACAGAGGTTGAGTAAGTACTTTTCCCTCAAGGAGGATTGTTGTAGGAGAGGTGGAGGGACTCACCACGATGAGGGCCACCACTGAGAAGGTGTAGCAGATGGAGTCCCGGAACACAGCATACTTGGTCAACATCACCACCTAGTGGTTAGGAGGGTGGAGAAAAAGTGATAGATGGCGTGTACATGCACATGGCCTTTGATGAAGCCAGCTCAGCCTTAGTGAAGGTGAAGGAATTGGATTACATCTGTTGTAGCTACAGCTGAAGTCAATGACAAAGTCATTTGAGATGGAACAGCTTGTTCAATCCTTGGATTTGACATGTAGTGCCCTGATGCCTACTTTTTTTCTGCAAATATCACCAAAAGTCTCACCAGAATGAAACACATTCTCAACAGAGGAAACTACATCAGCAGAAAAAAACCCACAAACAATAGCTTTTTGGCAATGATGGCACACAAGAACACAAGACACGGTCTGTCTATGGATGAGAAAAATTGAATATGACAGGGTGTGGCAGTGTTGAGAAAACCCATCTTGCACTCTTGACACATTTAAAGACATTTGCCAATGGGCCACACCAGCTCCCTCTGGCCAAAACATTTAACTATCTCAAAAAGAAGAGAAGAGATCTTGCTCAAATCGCAGCAATCCACCTGAATCTACCCAGCTTACTTTCTGTATGCTCTTGAACTCTGTTCTTTGAATCACACACACAAACACACACACTCTCTGCACTGCCTGTGTGAAATAACCTCTACTCAAACTCAAGCCCACACTACATGGTTGTTATTTCTAAGGTAAGTGGTTCACTGTGGCCTCAGATGGCTTCAGAAGACAGCTGTCCATTAACCCATACGAGAGTAAAGACTAAAAATAGTATGTTTAGGAAAAGCCACATAGTTTTTTCTGTAAGATACAGGAACACATGACAAATTATGAGCAATCACAAGTTTCAGTTTTACCATACACTGCGATCAGTGCAAAAAACGCAAACACTCATTACAAACATTATTTGAACTTATGATAAATATTAGATTTACAGTCCGACAATAGACCGACAGTTGTGGGCAGTCGTGGCCTACTGGTTAGGGCTTCAGACTTGTAACCGGAGGGTTGCTGGTTTGAACCCCGACCAGTAGGAACGGCTGAAGTGCACCTAACCCCTCACTGCTCCCCAAGCGCCGCTGTAGCAGGCAGCTCACTGCGTCGGGATTAGTGTGTGCTTCACTTCACTTCACTGTGTGCTGAGTGTGTTTCACTAATTCACAGATTGGGATGAATGCAGAGACCAAATTTCCCCTCACGGGATCAAAAGAGTATATATACATATACTATACTTATACAATACCAGACATTTGATGCAACTCCTTGTAGTTTCTGAGATACAACCATTTCGGTCCTATGCTATACTATTTGAGGGTCACATGGGGTATTGAGAGAGAGTAAAAATAGTATGATAAGGAAAACTTTGTCGACTGATGTCAGCTTTGCTTAGCTAACATTGAAGTATTGCAAATTTCTAAATTTCCCCAAGAACATTAATGGGTTAATGACACCATCACTAGAATGCAGAAGAAACATTCACACAAGGAGCCACCAGCTAATGATGCACAGGAGTTTCTTCACACATGTTTCCCCTTTTACCACACACACACAGTGCTGCTTTTAAACCCAAATAAAACACCATTTTACTTTCCAATGACTATTCAGAGATGGGTGCAGTTACACACACACACACCTGTCCAGCAAAGATCCCACACACTCCGATGATGCACAGGATGTTGAAGACGGCGGAGCCCACGATGGTTCCAACGCCCACATCACCATGTGTAATAAAGACACCTGCAGCAGAAGAAAAAGGTAAGTGACCGTGTGTGCGTGCCTGTTAGTTACATGTTTATCACACCTACATGCAGTGTGTTTGTTTTGTTTTTGCACCAGTTTCTGAGAAAGCGGGAGTCTGACAATTACATGTGTATCACACTTATATGCAGAGTGCTTTGTTTTTCATCAGCTTATGAGACACCATGCATTTGACATGAACCTTCACAGCAAGGCCGTAGTCATGATGTCAACATTGGGGGGGACCAAATCTGTGGCGGGGTTTGGGGGACCCTCCAAACAGAATTTCAATACATTTACAAATACCCTTAAATGATGGCTTCTGGTACGTTTTGTGGAAAGAGAAGAGAAGGGTGGAGAAGAAGCAACTTCACGCAGAGGCGTGGGCTTCAGGGCCCCCTGAGCTCTTGGGCCCAGTAGGCCCATTCAGTAGGCTAATCCATCCCTGGACATACCTGTGGTATGACTCCATTTGTCTCCCAAATTAATATTTTAAAAGAAATGACAAACTAGAGTATCTTTATTAACCTCTATATTACACAGAATACAATGGCTCTTTGACTAATTACTTACACCTGAAGATATTTTTTTTTAACTAAGGCTT